>NW_024539470.1:0-13340 GCF_016758775.1 Suillus clintonianus | reverse complement strand
TTTTTTTCCTCACTCTAATTCCAGTATCTGATATTGAATCACAGGCCGCGCACTTCCCCCCATGTGATTGGGGTGAAAACATCTTCGTATAGTCGTGCGCGGTCCTTGGATGATGGGATTTCGCGTATCATGGATGCCATAGACCTAGGAGAAGCAGTATGGCTTCCTTGAAGGGAAGATAGGCGACTCTTGATTCACATAGTTCGAATACAATTTTTGTAGTGAGGATCCGTACAATATAATGAGGATCTGTTGACTCCTCGTGGCAATTACTCTGTGAATAAATGTAGATAATGCGCGAGGCGCGGAATACGTCTAAGTCAAGTGGGAAAGTGAAGCGCTAGCATGTCTTGAAGGAGGAATGCGTAATCTACAACGAGACAGATGTATATAGACTCTACAACACAGCAAAATCAGGGGTCTTCTGATAGAGCAGCTCACCTCGCGCATGATGGTAAAAGAGAGAATGTATATCATCCATAGCGTGCATGAGAACATCCTCCAGCGCTTTGTTGACATCATCTACCCTTCCAGCAGTAAGCTCGACCTGACGCAGCTCCTTCCCCACACCAAGGCGTTGCAAAGTTGCGCAATGGCATTCCTGAACCTGTTGTCGGAGTTCCTCTACTTTTACCAGCAAAGTCGTGATAGCCTGGATGCAAGACTCGATGTCTGTGCTCGCTTTGAAATCGTGGACTAAGTTGTCGAAAAGCTCAGTCGAGGAGCCGTTCATGAGGCGGTTGAGTGCAGCATCTACATTTGCTAGAGTCCCACTTGTAAAATAAGTAGTTAGTTCGAGGTAACAAAACGCTCTGGGATAGACTCACCTCCTGCCCCGCATAATTTAACATGTCGTTTAGGAATTTTCTGAGAGTCCACATTGACGCTGCAATGACATGAAAGTGAATCAGACATTTGTGAAAGAAGATTAAGCTCACTGTTGTTGTGCTCGGAGTCGATACCTTGCTTTGTCCTTCAAACGCTTGATGTAGCGCGCATTCCTACACATTATAGTTAGTATTAGAATCTGCGTTGCGGTGTAACAACTCACCGGTCATAATATTTTTTGCGGGATCGTCTTGCTGCCTCCGTTTTCTCTTCAGAAGTCCAGTGCAATCGAGGGCGAGTCATAGTGTGGTTATGAAGTAAGTGTGGGAGGTTAACAAATCGAAGATCGCAATGAGCCGGAGTTCGTATGGTAGGTAATTTACACGAGAATTATAATAAACATGTCTCCGTAACCACAGACGACCGATTTGTAAAATAAAATATAGTGAGCGTATGTATGGGTACTGTAGGCATCATTTGGTGAATGTGGTGACTGCTATATTAAAGTAAGAACATGTCTAGCGAACATATTTTGAGGAATTTACACGAGATTTATAACATAAGATTGTCACTGTAGCCTACAGACAATTGAATTGTGAAGTTGAACATGGTGCAGCGTGTGTATGGATACCGTAGGCATCATTGGTGAATATTTGACTATCAAATTAACCTTGAGGTGAATGTCTAGCGAAACATATTTTTGTCGCGACACCTTGATCTACTACTGCACGCCAATCAATCATTGCTAGTAGCAAGACTCCTATTAAAACAAATTCACAAAGTTTTCCTCAACATCCGGAGTGCATATTTGCTTGCCATTATCAAAACCAGCTAGTACATAGTGTATATATCTCTATGTACATATGTATACTTTTGCCGATATAAGAGACGGTGCCAGTAGCATGCAAGACCTAGGTGGAGGTCTAGAATTATGGCGCGGATACTTCCGGTAAGCTCAATCTAGGTGGAGGTCTAGAATTATGGCGCGGATACTTCCAGTAAGCTCAATCTCTCCCGGTATACAGCTCAATTCTAGGTGGAGGCTCTAGAATTATGGTGCGGATACTTCCAGTAAGCTCAATCTCTCCCATATTCATGATGCTTCGACTCAGGAGGACATTCTATTCGTAGGGCGCGATGTTTTTGAGGGCAATCCAGCACTCCGCCGCGGAGTCCAAAAATAGCATATATCAGTCTCATCTCAGACGATCAGTACGTGCAAACACCCACTAAAATCTGCTGAGGTATGCGATCTATTTTTCTTCTTATAATGACTACGGCTAATGTTTACAGTCTGCGAAACATATTTGCAGGAGAGAGTTTCAATGAACGGCTTGCCAAACGTTTCACACTGAGGTACGTGACACTGAGGTACGCGAGCGGGTCCAGGCTAAGTATAAATTTCGCAGTCAGCGACACCCAAGCCGACGGTACCAGAATGGTCAAGCGATCAACTGAAGTGGTTAGAGGACCAGATGGCCCTATACCTCGTTAGCCTGCCAATACGACGACCTCTTGGAATTCTGGCCATCGTTGTTCGACATTTTTTTTGCTTGTTGGCCGATCATTCCAGAGTCCGAGGTCCTCACCACTGAGCAACAACACTCCCTTTTTCAGGCGGAAGAACAGCGCAAACTCGTAAGTATTTTTATATAAATTATTAAGTTACATTGTAGCTCTGACTACTCGACTGCAGCGCATTAAAGCTGGTTTCGAACAAAAGAAGACCAACTCTATGGTACCACTTACCATAACGTCTGTGTCTGCAGATGGCCAGATGGTCTTGCGTTTTTGAGGAGCCGTTCGAGGAAGCGTTCAACCGTACTTTGAACGTTCAACCGTAGTTGGAGGACAGCGAGGCAGATAGCAACAAAGAAGCATAGTATATTTAGAAGTACCAGAGCCGCCAAATTAAACTTTGTTTGATACCTAACTCTATAAATGAAGTCTCTGCGTTTGATTCTCGAGCCTCGAGTGCGCTCAAGGCAACAAATGAAAAAGTTTGACCAGCACACGTGAAATCGCGAGTGTTGTTCTGAGGTACATAAGGCTTTTTTCTTTTATTTTCATACATTACATTCAGCACGCTACGTGATACGTGACCTAATTCAATAATTAACAGTACGACATGCCGACATTTCATCATGCTGCTCTGCGGACTGACATGGTACTTACAGATGCCGGCAGCAAAGTGGACCACCGATGAACAGTACGTCTGGCTTCAAGATCGGTTAGCGACGTATATGGTCCACGCGAAGGAAAAGGATTACTCACGTTTCTGGGCTCCGTGTCGTATAGCCTGGTTCGCGCAGTTCCCAGAACGTGCGGTGGTCTATCCTGACATCCCCAAGGATGTTGAGCTTACCTGCGAGCAGCAAAAGGTCGTTGAGCTCGCAGAGGAGGCGCGTGAGGCGGTAAGCTCTTTGGCGTGTTACCTATGCTGCGTTTTCACAATCAGTACCTATCCACAACAGCAACTACACACCTGGTTTCGCTGGCGTGTCAATAAATCTAAGAAGAACCGCAGCCTAAAGAAGAAACTAACAGTCTTTGACGATACTCTGCAGCCGAAGAGACGCGCGAAGTCAGAGGCTGAAATTTATTCAGAGTTGTATTATGACGAGCGTATCAAGCCCTTGGTGATGGCCGAGCAAGATGCCGGAAACGTGGCAACGTCCGGCAAGCGCGTGGCCCTTGGTCGAAAATTCTCGAAGGAGTTACTGGAAGATGAGACTGAAGAGATCAAGGCAGAGATTCGTGAAAAGTATGAGGAACAACTCACTCACAAGAAGCGCGCCAAGCGTGAGAAGAACGTTCTTGACGATGACGCCGACAACGACGACAACGAAGAGTTAGATGCGGAGGCAATCATGCAGTACGTGTGATTCAGTTCTATCAGTGTATTCAATACTAATGCCATTCAAATTTTACAGAGGTATAGATGACTTACCTGTCATTTGTCGACGCTTCGCGAAGCTTGTCAAGCAGAAGACTCGCTTCATGGTCTCGTTTATGTTTGCTGGTCCTGATCCTAGAAATGACTGGGACATGACGACATTATCGTAAGTTGCGAGGATTTGTCAGCTTGTACTGCCACTCACGCAGAGAAGGTGTCATCCTTCAGAAACACCTCAAGGCGATTCCTTTGCCGAGCTATACCAGACGGCTGATAGCGACTTCTTGGCAGCCTTCCAGCAGTACGCAGAACAAATATTTCGTAAGTCTTCTTATCTCGCATTAATAGTGGCAACACTCACTGAAAGTGCGTGCAGCTGGCAACAAGCGGAAGCCCGACAACAAGGCCGAAAGCAGTGAGATTGGAGGCATTGCTGAGGAAGAGTCTGAGGAGCGTGAAGAGGATGGGGAGGAGTGTGAAGAGGATGGGGACAAAGACGAGGAAGGCGAAGAAGACGAGCCCAATGCGCAGTCTACAGACGTCGAGGAAGAATCTCAGCTAAATGTGGATGAGGGCGAGGCGAATCAGTACATGGAGTCTGGTGAGTTGCCCAGTCTTTATATACCTTTAGACGAGCGGCTGATGCATCGGTCTGATGCATCAGCAGTCACTCTTCCCATCCCTGGTGCATCCTTAGGCGATGCATCTGATGCATCAAGTCTTGGGGGATCATCTGTGATGCACGCGTCGATGGAGACGACTGCCAGTTTACCGTCCGTAAGTGCTTCTTTGGTCTCAGCATCAACGCTCGCACCTGACTCTCGATATTTTAGTATGGCACGCCGTTCTATGGCATGTCAATGTATGACACGCAGCCTCAGCCCATGTACGGCGCCCATGCCATGTATGGTGGACAGGATCAAATGTATGGCATGCAAGGACCAACATATGACGCGCAGGGCACCAGCCATGCTTTACTCGCCGGAAATTCCTGCCTCACTGGGTCTGATGCATCGCTTCACTCTCAAGGAACCGCATTCCCACTACAGACGACTAACCACTTCGATTTCGGCATCCCTCCTTCTAATTCGTTCATGCCAGGCGCCGTCACCCCCGAGTTTTCGTTCGATCAGGGATTCCAGGCTGCAAATTGGAACAACCAGGCCTGGAGCGTGAACAACAACAATCCAGGCTGGAATTTCAGTTCTGCTGAACGAAGCAGCCTGCAGGACTCACTCGACTCACTTCCTGCTCTGCCTCCTCCTGCCAGTGAGCCCAATGAGGACTCGCGACCTGTTCTACCTTCTCCCAACCCGATCCTGAGTACGGACGATACTTCTCTCCCTCCTGTTCTACCTTCTCCCAACCCGATCCTGAGTACGGACGATACTTCTCTCCCTTCCATCGGCAAGGCTCGCACGACGACTGGCAGAAGGGTTGCCCAGAAGGCTACCAAAAAGGGAGACAGCCAGAAGCGTCCTAATACTAAGTCGACCAAACCCTCAGCTGAAACAGCAACACAGCCGTCTCCCATTGTGTGTGCCACCAAGAACAAGCAGCCGGCTAAATCCTCTTCCAAGAAGTCGTCTGTCGCTAAGCCATCGCCTGGTCAGGCTATACCCTCCATTGAAACGGTCGCTCAGCCCTCTGCCCCTTCTGCCCAGTGCACGACCAAAAAAAGGCAGCCACCTGCTGCTAAGCCGTTGGCTGATGAGTCTGCCGCTACCACAAGGGAGCCCTCACCCGGTCCTTCACCCAACCCTATTGTCAATGTAACTGGTGGTGCCTCCAGCGCTTCATCATCAGACAGCTTGATGAATGTCGCTTTGGACACTGAAGTGCGCAGAAAGCGCGTGCCAATCAAATCTAGACGCAATGACCTTGCAGATGCTATTGGGACTAACGGTGTTTCGTTCTACGCTGGGAAGGAGAATTTATTGGAGGCCGAAGCACCTCGCTTGTTGAAGCGGCCTGCGCAAAGTGAGGCTTCCAGTGCTCCCAAGTATGTTTGATTTAGTTTTTGCGTACTTTGCCTCACACACTGACGTATTTTAGGAAAAAGCGGACCAAGGCGTGATTGGCTAGGCACTGCGTATTGATTCGTTGTACAATAGCATCTTGATAGCATCCTTTGATAATTTGTATTGACCGCTGTGACTTAATGAGATCATCTTGACATAGACCAAACGACTTAGCGAATTTTGAGTGGAGAGATCACGTGATCTCTGTTGAACGTTCGAACTATGACACGTAGGCACTTAGTGAATGCAGGTAGTAGTAAGTATATATGTCACAGACGGCGCAAGTTTGAAAACAAACGAGTTTCTGTATTATGATGCCATATGTTCCATTATCACACTAATACAGGCTATCTACCGTATAGTAATAAATGGGCGATACATTCATTGGTAGCGGCAGGATTGCTAATGATACTGGTGGTAATATCGCATCGATGGTGCCAGGGGTGCATCAAGGAGCGGGCCATTGGAAGCGGCGGGATGGAAGCGGCGGGATGGAAGCGGTGGGATGGAAATGGCGGGATGTGCGCAGCAGTACCCATTGGAAGTGGCGGGATGTGATATATATAGTACAAGGGCGCATTCATTGGTAGGGCATCAATGGTGGCCGTGGATGCATCAATGGTGGCGGGAATGCATCACAGAGTGGGGTGCTGATAGGGTGGTATATATAGTTCAATGAGGTATCGGGGATGCATCAATATCAATGGCGGGGATGCATCAAGGAGCGGCAAGGGCGCATTTGGTAGGGCATCAATAGTGGCCATGGATGCATCAATGGTGGCGGGAATGCATCACAGAGTGGGGTGCTAATAGGGTGGTATATATAGTACAATGAGGTATTGGGGATGCATCAATATCAATGGCGGGGATGCATCAATATTAATGGCGGGGATGCATCAAGGAGCGGGTTACCTGCAGCGCCTTGATTAGTAAGGCTAAGGTGATGTCATAATCCATCAGGAATGCATATTCACAATGATGCATTAACGATGCATCGATGCATGAAGATGCATTACAGATGCATTACAGATGCATCACAGTGATCCTAGGTGATGCATCTGTAATGCATCATAATGCACCATACATTAGCAGCGCTAGCACTGTAGGATGAATGCATCACTATAACCTTACAGTCTCAATGCTTTGTTGCATCAATATGACAGGGACGCCTGATTCACGATTTGATGTCGAGAACGTGTTCTATTATGACCGCCGGTTCCAATAGCAGTCTCACTAGCCTGGCTGCCATCTGCTCGAAATGTGAGAGTGAGCTGCATACTGTGTAGTTAGAGTAACATACCGTCACGAAATGCCCGCCCCATAAAAACCTCTTCATCTTCCGATATTTCAGCTCCCTGATCATCCGAGAGGTCAACTTCATCTAAAAAATCACTTAAACCTTGCGCAATCATTGCCGTCGTGATCGAGTAGTTGCTAATGTTGTCTGCTGAGTCATCACCCAGCTCAAAATCGGGAGTGCCAGCCATGTCATCGAGAAGACCACGTAGCTCGACAATGGAGTTGGATGAGCTGTTCCTGCGGTGCTGCTGTTTTCTCGCATGGTGTTTGACTGCATTTTGATGAGACTGGGTCTTCTCGTGCTTCTGAACTGCCCGCCGATCATGGGGTTTATTGTCCTGACAAAGGTTGCAGACCCATTTGTTCCCCTTATCAGCAGGCGTCCAAACTGGCAAAAATTAGATCCTGGAGTTGCTAGCTTATCTGAATCGCTTCGTACCATCAAGATCAGGCATAGTAAATTGAGCAATGGGCCTGTTGATAAAGTGACTATTATACCGAGGATAAGCAGAACAACGGCGTCAGGATATCTGTAAGATGCCCCATGTATATAGTACTTACAATGCGGAACTATAGAACAATATTGTCCCCAGTATATTCTGCTTTTGACCGCAGTGAGATGACTAAACGAGCCTGTTGATCCAATGATTATTGTGCCGACAATGTGTAGAGACTGACGAAGGATAATTCAAGGACGCCCTGCGCAGATAGTGCCTATAGGGTGCAGCCCTTGTTTGGCGTTGTTCCCAGGATAAATTGTCTATGGCCAAACAGTTTGAGCCTCAGTTTAAACTCGCGATGAACCTGAGGTAATCCGCTCGGTAGCTGACGGACAACTCAACATTAGCACTTCGTTCTCGTTTATGCTTAACTGACGGATCTTGTCCTATCTCAGTACTCCGTCTCTATTCAAAAAAGTACAGCATACAAATTATATATATATAATGAGTACTAAAAGGACCGGCTTAACCACAGGTTCAACTAACTTCTTACCGTGTATTATACTTAACACATTGTGTCACGTGCGCGCGCTCAGTCTATTAGCGTAAAGCTACAGTACATTTCTTGATTCTTGACTCAGTACATCGATGCAGAGTAGTCACCAAGCCCATTAACATGCTTTCCGACTCCGATACCGAGGATATTCAAACACTCACCATCAATGAACACTACGCAAAAGCGTTCGAATACAAGAAAGAGCGCGAGGAGCTCGCAAAATGTGTGTCCAAACCGAATTCCCGTCTGACGTGACGGAATTCAACTAACACATGACTACCAGTAAAAGAAAAATATGGGTCTGACTTTGAAGAGGATGAGGACGAGGAGACAGACTCTGAGGACGCAGAATCCGAAGATGAGGATGGGGAGGAGCTCACGCCTGCAGTGGATGCTGCAATTTTGAGGACGCTGGCAAGGATCAAGAAGAAGGATCCGGCCATCTACAACACGGAGAATATTATTTTCGAAGGTTGGTACATTGCGTCTGTCTCGAATTTCGCCAGTTCTGATGCTTATTAGAGGAGCAGGAGCGCACCGCCGTTCGTGCTCCCCAGGTGCAAACGCGAAAAATTAAGGATAAAGTGAGTATTTTTATCACAAGTACAATCCTACATTTAATACCTCCCATTCATAGTCAAAACCTCTTACTTTCCGCCAAGCAACTCTCGCATCCGCTCTCGAAGCCAACATATCCCGTTCGCCCACTCCAGAACCACACATACCCACACACACCGAGGAGCAGCGTCGGTTGCGTGATGAAACTCGTGACGCATTCCATACTGCCGTCAATGAGAGTGATGATGACGGATTGCTTATTCCGCGAGAGAAGACAAAGGACGAGCTTGAGCATGAAGAGGAGGAATACAGAGAATACCTGAAACATGCAGTTGGCGAGGATCTTGAAGGTCTCATAGAGATCGACAATTCGGGGATAGGTGCAGGAACTGAGAACAGTGAAGAAGGCGCCGGTGAAAAAAAGAAGAGAAAGACGAAGATAAAAGGTAACGAGGCGAAGGGGATATCCAAGCAAGAGGCCGATCAGGAGTTCCTCATGAAGTTAGTCATCCTTCTTCACGAACCGAGCCACTTCTAAATACTATCAGCTATATCCTCAACCGCGGATGGGTCGACAAATCAGCACGACGACTACCCACATACAAGGAAATCGTCAAACCCAAATCGACAAAGCGCAAGGCTAAAGATTCTGTGGCCGAATCTGAATTTGAGGTTTCAGATGAAGAACAGTTGGATGCCGTGCACGGAGGACAGCGTGCATCTGAGCACGCCATAGAAGACGACGACGAATTCGAGGAGATCGCCGACGCTTTCGAGACTTCATATAACTTCCGTTTCGAAGAACCGTGAGTACCATTACAGTCTCCACCCACTTCTTTCCGCTTTACACCTTTCGCCTATCAGCGACGCAGCTACTATCAAGACCTTTCCACGAAATATCACCTCCACAGTACGCCGGGCTGACACAACTCGCAAAGAGGGTCGTGAGCGAAAGAAGCAGCGCCAGGAAGAAGAACTCGAGAAGAAGCACGAGGAGGTAAAGAGGTTGAAAGCTCTTAAAATGAAGGAAGTCCGTCGAAAACTCGAGCGCATTGGGCGTGAAGGTGGCGTCGATATTGATCCCGATGCTGAAGCCTTCAAGGAGTTCGACCTCGATGCAGACTGGGATCCCGAAGCACATGACAAGCAGATGGCGGGGCTCTACCGTGATGGCCACGACTCTGATGGTGAAGAAGAAAAGCCCGTCTGGGACGACGATGTCGATATTGAGGATATCATCCCACCTTCTCAGCCCACCGAATCTTCATTTTTAAATAAGAAGAAAAAGAAGAAAAAGAAAAAGAAAACCGAGGACAACGACGAAGGAGTGGATATTAATGCTATGGATGCAGACGTCGTGCGCGCATACGATGATGAAGAGGAGTGGGACGGCACTGAGGAGATGAGGAAGCGCAAACTTGATGAATATATGGATGAAGTCTACGGACTCGAGTTTAACGACATGGTGGGCCTCCTTTTATCACCTTTATAAAATCACATTTACAGGTATTGTCGCAGGTGGCGGGAATGCCTACGCGTTTCAAATACACTACGACCGCACCGCAGACGTTCTCGCTCACCCCTGTGGAGCTCCTCATGGCCACAGATAAGGAACTCAATCAGTACATGAGTGTGAAGCGATATGCACCGTACCGCGTGGAGAAGTGGGACCATAACCGTGGAGATCGCCTCAAAGAGTTCAGGGAGAAATTGAAGGACCGTGTGGGGGGCATTGGGACGAGCCATAGGAGCGAGGATCCGGCGCCGAAAAAACGGCTGGGGAAGAAGGAGCGACAGAAAATGAAAGCAGCTGGTGGTGGCGATGAGGGGGCAGTGGGAGTTGAGGGAGTAGGAGACTCGGCTTCTACTAAGAAACAGAAGAAGGTATTGGAGGAACGTGAAGATGATGTCGAAAAACTGGAGGAGAATGAGCCACCCAAAAAGAAGAGGAGGAGAAAGCACAAAACGTTAGTTCAGGCTGAATGACAGATATCTACACCGAAGTATGCATGTATGCGTCCTTCATGTCTGTCGATCACAACCTAGGTTTTAAACTTTTAAGTGCCATTGCGTAAAATTGCTGGCCGCACGAGCCAAAGGAGCATAAGTCAAAAGAGTCAAGAGAAATTAAGTGCTGGCTAAAATGGAAACAGCCATGAAGAAGATGAATGCCCTCTATGGAACAAAGCTCAGACTTTATGCTGGAGGACGAAAGAGTGTTCATCAAAAACTTCGCGGCACAGCGTAGTTCAGACAATAGTACGTCGCGCAGTCTCAGGTTTACCGCAGCAAGAACACCAAGAACGTTTGTGAATTAATACTTTGCTTATCATTAAGAAATTATGACCGACTATGTGTCCGTGATAAGATTGGCGGTATTGCCTTTCTCAAGGTCCAGGCGCCCCAAGGCTAAATAACTCCTTGTCTGCCGGGTCAAAGCAGATGACCAAAGCTATGTCCGAGCGAATGGTAATTTTAGGAGGAGTGTTCAAATTGATCGGTAGACTCTGGAGTGTAAGTCGCAGAGGTTCGTCCATGCGGTAGAAATTGGCGCCAGACTCTGATATAGTGGTTGAAGTCGAAGAATTAGTTGCATGTTCCTTGACGGGCGCAATCAGTACAGAAACTTGAAAATCCCTCGCATGTACCAACCCCTGCGGAACGATACCTGCGACTTCGCAAAGTTGCTAGGACACCGCTTATCCCGGAACTGTTTGTCGAGGTATTGATTCAACATATGAAAGAAAAGGTGGAACATACCTCCAACCATGAAGCGTTTCTTGATGCAGATGATAGCCGTTCAACTGGTATGCACTGAGGTTGAGATAGAGCGACTGGTCACACCTGCGTCGCCCAGTCCTGTAGCACCGATCACCCTTTCGATATTGTCATCTCCAAGAGTCGTAAGTGTAGCTGTTTTCGGTGTGTTTCTAATAATTCCTTGGAAAAGTATGGCGGACGTTCGATTTGCAGCGGCTTCAAAAGAGGCGGCGAGTCGCAGCTATCTTGCATTGCAGTGTTGTCAGTGGGTGGATATCGAGTTGAGACGCATGCCGAAAGGAGCTCTGTGTTTTCATGTAGCCATTCGTACAAGCAGATGGGTTCCTCGATATCATACCCCCGCACCTGGACATAGAACGGAACTACTCTCCACTGATGGCTGTTTCTACATGCATATATTTGACTCCAATAAGTGGGTCACTGGTTGCAGCAGTATGCGGCAGTCGTGCAGACATTCAGGAGATCGGTGTGGGTAAGGGAGCTTTTAGATAAGACCCACTTGAGTAAAACAAGACTTAGTGGATGATCTCGCGCGTTTAACAGAGTCAAAGGTGCTGGACAGTGTGACCTCCTTATTCTAGGTGAGGGAGTACGTGTAGTCTTTAGAAACTCGCGTAGCCTGAGTGGTATCCTGCAATAGAATAAACAGTCAAGAGACGCATGAAAGCCTGTCACAACTTACCACGCGTCTTGAACGGCTGCTCCTCAGGCACAATCAGTGGCAAGGTGCTGTCTAGTGTAACTGATCAGCAAAGAGGGAGCAAAAGGCAAGTGCTGAGAAGGACTGCGTTACCTTGGACCACGCCTTGTCCAGTGTATTGACCTACAGAACAAAAAGTAATCCACCACTACTGCGGGAACTGCTTGGGCCTTGATGCTGAAGTGCCGTGCGAGGTGACGCATTGACAAGCCTCCGCAATGCAGTTTAAATATAGCGACAGGGCGGATAAGTTGTGCATCAGCAAAATCCCGGATCTCTTCACACGCCTTTTTTGGCTTTTTCAATGGTCTCAAGTGAAAAAAAGAGCGAGGGCACCACAAGACGCGCCAAGGCCACGCGTCTTCTTGTAGCGGCTTAATCACACTTGAATCCACTTATTATGTATGATGTAAGGCACAAAAAACTCGACACAAGTCCATTGCAAGTCACTGTAAAATGCGTGATAAAACCACCAAAAAGGGTGCGAAAGGGAACATAAGCGGAAAATGGGTGATAGGCACAGAATCATGAACAACATTAAAGGGGATCTAAGAAGCATTAGGAGACAATCAAGAGCGGCTGAAAGAGTGACGAAGGCATGGAAATATGATAAAAGACCAGTGAAAAAGAGCAAAACGAGTGACGCAGGCATGGAAACACGTTAAAACACGTTAAAAGACGAGTGAGGAAGAGCAAAACGAATGAGCGGTTCCAAACGGTGAAAATTGCAAGCGCAAAGCACGAAATAATATATCCAAATGTCCTAACGAGAAGACATCGACCAGAGGCGTGAGGCTCGCATATCTGCAGGTAGTAGTGCAAACATTATTAAAACCCGGGGATTGTGAGAGCTGCAACTTACCAAATGTCTGCGCGATCGTCATCCTCGTCGGACATGTCATTGCCAGTGTATTTCTCGAAACCAGGCTTTTTCAGAACCTTCCACGCCATCGAGACAGTGAGCTCTGTTGCCGCCATGCCCTTCTTTTTCGCCCCGCATACAAATGCAGCAGTCTTGGAGCTCCATTTAGCAACTGAGAATGCGTGTTCGGAAGTCGTCTCCTTTCCAGTAGCTTTGTTGAAGGTCTTGGGCGTCTTGAGGCGAGCTTTCCGCACATTGATCGGCAGCTCCGAGTTCTCCTCGCTGTCAAGAGTGACAGTGCTATCAGCGAGAAGAGTGAAAGCACGTTCGAGCTGCGGGCATAAAATTAATAAGCAACCATCAATACAAGATTGACTGACCGAGACCGCACACAAGCCC
>NW_024539469.1:0-13454 GCF_016758775.1 Suillus clintonianus | reverse complement strand
AGATGCTACAAGCGCAGTGTTGTTATTAGGACGCTCCTGAATGTGCCATTGATGGAGCACGAGCAATCGGCTTACGCCTAAGTGAATGGTGATCCATTAGCACTGAAAAATGACAATATAATTGCAACATACTGATGACCAACAGTGGACCTTTGATCCATGCTTGTTCTGTCCTGCGATTTGAAAGGTATGTGAGATTGAAACAATAAAATAAAGATGTAGACTACGTACGTGCGTCCTGGCCCGACGCCTATCATCCACCATGTCAGTCTCGATGTCGTCGGCCTCACTGATAGTTTCATAATCACCACGAGGTCGTTTCCGAATGTCTGGCTTGGGGGCGAATGAATGGCGGATGTCTTCACGCAGGCGGTTGTACTGGGATCGTCCATGGGCTACATTTGAACCTCGAGGCGTGGCAGGTGAAAAAGGAGATGATGGTGGGAGACTGTCATAATCGGCTGGGAGGTCATTGTAGTCAGCGAGATCATCATAGTCCGTGTGCCTAGCGACAAGTTGATTGGGGCGCGAAGCCCCAGCAGCGGAGCGCGAAGCCCCAGCAAGGGAGCGCGAAGCCCCAGCAGTAGGGCGCGAAGCCCCTTGGTTTGAGCGCGTAGCCCCAGAGTTGGGGGGGCGCGTAGCCCCATGATTAGAGCGTGGAGCCCCGGAGTTGGCGCGTGGAGCCGTAACACGAGGACACGAAACCTGCTGGTATGAGTGCGCTCTCGAGTTGGTCCGTAAATTAGGATGCGAATCTTCTGGGAACGAGTGCTCTGCACTTGCATCTGAGGTCGGATACTCATCACGAATCGTCTTGCCTATTTGCTTGCGAGTAACGTGGGGAGGGAGGTCCTTGATAAATTTTTCTGAATCTTTGAGACGACGTAAGATGACACCATCTGTATCAATGACCAGAGGAATTGTGTACACCTCGCCAGTGTACGAGATGAGATCCTGCACCTGAACTGTAGTGTAAAGATATTAATTGGTGTGCGGTTCCGAATACTGGAAAACGCACGAGGACTCCAATCCTGGATAGATAAGAGAACATCGGGCACCTCCACAACAGCACCCTTTGTCCGTCGATGCTCATCAGACTTCTTGGACTTGCCTTTCCGCTTGGCCATCTTAGCTTTCTCTGCATCGGTATCATCCTCATCCTCATCTCGGCCCAACTCAGCCTCATACGTATCACCAAGATGGATCCTCAAATACGGACCCACAAGGGCGCGTAACTGACTTGCGGACAGTGATTTGAGGTCAAAATCAGGGCCAGGGGGCGGAACTCCTGCGGGCCAGTCATGGATGCATAACCTTGTCGAGTACAGGACGTCAAGCATTGTCATCCACCTGCTATTCGAAGTCTTTAGCGCATGACCAGCATCAGCTACCAAAGAAATGTGAGCACCAGCAGTAGGATCAGGTGAGAGACACAAACCGAATGCTTCGCTGATAACCACAGGTGCAACCATGTGATTTCTATCCCTGTCGGATTTACCGTTGCGTAGAAGCGAGGCATTGGGGGCTGGGGCAGGCGGCGGAAGAAATTTAATATTCTTGCCAGCTGCTTGTGCAGCTTCTAAGTCCTTGTACCTGTAATATATCCCAAGTATGTTAGGATGATGTAGCCTTTGAGGAAAGGAAAAACCCACTTAAGGATTGTCGTGATCTCATCTATCATATGCTTGGCATCTACTCGTTGAGCGTCAATGAGGGCCTTCACAATATCTGAGCCCGCAAAAAAGCCGGATGCCTGGCGGCCAGATTCCTCATCCCCTGGATAGATCACAATACCAGCGACATGAATTCCATATGTGCAGTGCCAGTACAAAGCCTTCATAAGGTCGCGTTACCAATGAACATTAGTCACCAAAACAGCACTCACCAATTTCGCAAACATTTCACGGACTGCCATCATAAGACTGCACGACTCGCGAGAGGATAGATCGTCAGGACTAGCAATCGCGTGATCAAAATGCTCTCGGATTTGCTTCCAGAGAGCCGCGTTCTTAGGGTCCTTGTATGAGTGGGCATGATAATGCTCAGCTTGCTTGGCTTTCCATGCCTGCAAGCTCGCTGAAAGGGTATGAATACAGATCGGAACAACGATCAACGCAATAACATACCTGCTTTGGACGGGTGCAGCACAGTTTTAAACCAGGCTTGATGCTGATTCCAAATGGACTCCTTGCGAGTTGCTTTCCTCGCTAATCCTGCCTCCATCAGAATGACCTGCCGATGTTTCCCAAACCGTTTGCCAATTTCGGTCGCTTCCGCCTGGACCCTCTTCCCAAAATCATGTACTGCCAAAATGGCTTCCTTAGATAGCCTGCCCGCTTTACGTGTGGTCTCGTCCCCGTCTTCAAGCTTGTCTTCTTCGTCGCAGCCCTCGGAATCATCCTCAGGGTCATCTGCCTCTGCCTCTGCCATTCCCTTCTGCTGTCCCTCTGCAGACAGTCTTGGGGACCTCATGGGGTCTGCACGGCACTCTGCCTTCTTTCGTTTCTCTTCTGTTTCAGCCCAGTCGCTATCAGAACCAGAGCTCTCTGAGGATTTCCCCTCGTGGGAAAGAATGTACGACTTTTGAGCACCGGATCTGCGCGGGCGAGTGACTATCGATGTTAAAAAACATATGAACGGTGTATTACGAAATATTTAATGAAACCTACCTGCGGTTTTCTCCCCTTCGTTTGTTTGGATCACGCTGTCACCGTTGGATGGAGCTTTTATAAATCAGTTTAGTTTATGTACTACGAATTGGATGACGAAACTTACATGCATCCATGCCCCTTTCATTCACCGCTGCATTACCATCGCGTTCATTCGCTTCATTCGAAGACGGAACTGTAGTGAGACATGTTTAGTCACTTCAATACAAAATGTAACACGAAACCTACCTGCAGGATTGACCCGGTTGTTCGTTGCTACGGTACTGCTGTGCTCACCGTCGGACTGAGCTGTGATAAATATATCAGCAGCGTACCATAAGATGTTTGAAGAAAAAATCACCCCCAGTCTCATCTGGTTCATTTGTCGCTGCGGGATTGCCAATTTCACTGTCGGACGGAGCTGTAAAAGAATATGTTGGTTGTGTACCAGAAAAAATGTAACAAGACTTACCGGCTGTTGTCTCCCTTTCATTCGTCGCTGCAGGATCATTACATTTACCATTGGATAGAACTGCAATATAACATGTTAACGTTGAAAACTATTCTGCAGATGAGTGAACAATACCTGTACCTGTGTCACTCTCATTGTCGAGAACAGCACCGTCGTCCTCGAGACTAGCTGAGGGACAAGAGTTATTTAACGTTGAACACGAAAAAAGAAAACACACCTAGCGGTGTTTCATTATCTGTGCCATCTGCGGAATTATGAGCAGTAGTCAGAAGGTGGAACTTGGTAAGAATCAGCGAACTTACTGTCAGGTAACTGGGCCTCGGGATCCTCACTCGCGCCACTGGACTTGTTCCTGACGAATGAGCGCCTGGCGAAATTGGAAAAGAAAATTTCTTCCTCAGCAGATGATGTCATAGGATCAGTACGTGCGGACCTTGCCAAGGCACGAGGCTTAGGCCGAGGGCGAGGTAACTAACATCGAGTCAGTACATAGCAAAATGACACCTATAGCCTTACATTGGCGTTGACCGACTTCGGACCAGGGCGGGAACGTGCTTGGTTGCCATCAGACGTATGGGTGGAAACATGATCGGCTCGAAGTGGTGCTTTTGGCTGGCGCCCAGAGCAGGTAGTAAGAGGCATATTTGGGACTGTTCCTCGTGGTCACGAAGATACGAAGAAGATACGTTGAAAGAAACACGAAGTCTCTCTACAATTTTATTTCACCGACACGAAGTCAGGTGAGAATATGCGAAAGAAGATTTCAGATTGTAAGAGCAGATATAAAACTAGAAATTGAGAGAGTACCAATAGATCGGAGAGCATTATATATACAATGAGAAGACCCTAAGGCGGTTAGTGTGATGAATTCCTAAGGAAGTATTCTATTCGCTTGGCACTGGTTGTCCAAATAATCAAGATCAACAGTCATAAAGAAATAAAGTTACAATATAACTCGCCTGACAGCCGAACAAAATTGGTGCCACCAATCACTCAGGAGATGTGTTAAATTAACGAAATGGAACCAAATTAATGGTAATGACAGGGCAGAGAGCACGGAGGTTGGTGAGAAGATCTGTGTGATAGGTATGACCACTAGACCCTACTCTAGAACATGCAGTAGACCGACCTTTTTGATACGCTCACGCTGTGCCACATGAGGCGAGTACCATCAGCAGTGATTTGTGCTTGAAGCCTGCTATACAAGTTTATAGTTATGGATGGAATGGACACATTCAGGGATAAGTACAAATGCATACTGTAGAACGTGCGGTAGACTTACCATTCTGATCCAATTACGCTCCAAGTTAAAAGTTCAAGAGAAGACGATGTAAGCCACAAGAGGCGAGTACCATCAGCGGTGATTTGTGCTTGAAGCCTGCTATACAAGTTTATAGTTATGGATGGAATGGACACATTCAGGGATAAGTACAAATGCCTACTGTAGAACGTGCGGTAGACTTACCATTCTGATCCAATTACGCTCCAAGTTGAAAGGTCCTGAAGAGAAGACGATATAAGCCACATGAGGCGAGTACCATCAGCAGTGATTTGTGCTTGAAGCCTGCTATACAAGTTTACATTTATGGATGGAATGGACGCATTGAGGGATAGAGAACGACACTGACCGATGAAAACGAAAATTAAGTGTTGCGGCGAAGGAACTAGACTGCCCCAAGACCACCGTGCACTGAAACTGAAGGAGACGGACGTCGAAGGGAGGCATGAGGAAAACGAGACCCGAAAAGACTTGAATGAAAATCAGAGGAAGCAGATAAAAAGACAGACGAGTGCACTCAACTGAAGGAGATGAACGACGCACCAGAAAGTGTGGCATGAGCCAAACGAGACCTGAAAAGACATTAAGGACATCAGAAGAAGGCGTGGAGGAATAAAAATGTATGTGCACTCAACTTAGAGTGCTCGATATGAAGGTCCAAGCACGACTGAGCGGATAGAAAATGTATGGAACTCCCGAGGAAGATCTTCAACCCTACTGGTGCAGCAACGGGTGAGCAGCCAGGGCGATCCTCCAGACACGCAGTCTAGGAGTGATTGATCAAAGACACGAAGTCAATGGATCAGGATGTGAATGGCACGAAGCCAATTCAAAAAACGTGGAGCCAGGACATCCAGGGAGGTAGAACATTTTTCGGGGCGAAGGATAAGGGTGGTAAGATGATGGGTGGAGGACGATTGAGACGACGAAGGACGAATGAGACGATGGATTGAGTAAGTGGAAAGACTTGGATATGGGACTTTCCCACAATTGAACTTGCCGCTCATGTTTAGTCGGAACTTCATTTGGGATTTTCCCACTTGGTGATATTCTCTTTTGCTACTAACTACCTCTCGCTGTCAGTCGCCTTTCCTCTATCTTCATTCTCATCGCTGTGTCTCTCGTCCCCCCAGGTTCCCCTCGACTCCAACTTCTACCCATCTGAACTGGCTTCGTGCCGTTCACTTCAAGTGATCAGTTGACTACGCGTCGCTGGTCCAACGCTCCTAGACTACGTGTCTGGAGGATCGCCCTGGCTGCTCACCTGTTGCTGCACCAGTAGGGTTGAAGATCTTCCTCGGGAGTGCTTTCCAACTGGAATCGATCTGCACCGCTCGTATTTTCTTTGACCTTTACATTGAGCGTCTTACAGCTGGTAAGGTATATACTTGTCTCTCATTTACTTTTACTGATTTCCTCTCACATCCTTATCCTGGCGTTCTTGCTCCTTCATGGTCAGCGACTCGAACTCCCACGATTATATTCCGCAATCAGACACAAGGTATGTATACTTTTTCGCCTGTTCTTTGCGTTGCGTGCTTAAGATTTCTAGTACACATCATGCCCAATGCTCTGACATTGTTCAAAGCGAATACCGTCATCTCAGACGGTATGTGTTTCTCTGTCTGTCTTTCATGCGCTGACGCCAAAGTTTCCAACAGCTTGGTTACAAGCTTTCGACACTCGCGCCGTTGCCGTCCAGGGCAATCTGGTCATCACGACTCCCAACATGCATTTTGTTCCAGAATTTCATCACTTTGATGCAGAAGTCTTACAAGCCCGTGCAGATGGTCGATTTGGTGTGATCGACTGCTTCCAATGGCCTCAGGCATACGACGATACCTTTTGCCACGCCACTTGCATACCTCGAAAGGAGTCATTTCCGTGTCCTCACCCGCTCCACTGGGCTTGGTTCACTCCTACCCCAGATGACCTTAAGCCTATTCCCGGGAATTCGTTTCCTGTGGGCACACTGGCGTCGGATAAGGTCGATGGCCTGCAATCCCTCTTCAAACTGGCGGAACAACGACTCCGTGATTATAGAAAGGTCCATCCAGACAGAGGCCAAGTTATATACGGCCGCCTGTTGTCCCTCCGACACTCTGTCGCACGCTTGAAATCGCACCCCCTCACTTTTCGTGATCTTCTCATTTTCGTCACCGATGCTCAGCATCTCTTTCTCGATATCTACTCTTACTTCGACTGGACACTTATAGCTCAACCACTCACTACTTCAGGCCTTCGTCATAATGTTCGGGGCGAATGGATGGGCGCTTTCGTGCAGAGTAGTGATGTATGCGAGAAATTGTTCTGTGCTGGTGTCCCTGTGTGGTATGTTCGTGCAAGCGCGTACATTCCCCCGAGCATGACGGTTGTCGAACCTGTTTTGCTTACCCGTCCGGATCACATCATCATTGGCATGTACGCGGAGGGCAGGAAAGTTTGCCCATTCGAAGTGATACACCGCGGTCCCGGTGGTCGTGAGCGTCATGTGCACATTCGCCGCCTATATGCAGGCACAACACACCTAGACCCTGAGGCAGCCATACCTCAACCATCGTCCAGATCGAATCCCGGTCCCAAGGTATCTAGTCTTGGCAAGGCGCCATCTCGACAGAAGAGTAGGCCAACACACCAGCCATGTAAGCTTCTCTTTCTTTTGTGCACGTTGGATACTCATCATTGTAGACTCTATTGAAGCTCGCCCTGCACGTCCTGCTCCGTCACGCGAATCAAGGAACAAGTGGCAAGATCCTGACACTCCCTACCTTCCGCCGCCGAACCTTCATTGGGAAGCCGCGATGAAAAATTGCAATTAAAGACCAGTCTCGCATTCACACACCCTACGTTATTGATCGGGGGTATAGATTCCCCGAGCCTGCTCTTCTTATCGGCCCCAAACTGGCTGAACGTCTGCAAGTATATCTTGTCAATTGGCTTGCATGTCGTGCGCTGTGGGTAGGCCGAGTCGACCACGATCCTCCACGCACTTACCCCACTCCTCAACTATGGCGCGACTTCCTTGGTAGTGTGCCTTCTGCCCAGCCACAATCTCATAGGGAGAAAGATCCCGACAGAAAGGGTCTTACGGCCACCGAGAAGCGGAAGCAGGTGATGCGGGAGTTGTTCGGCGATGATGTGCTAGAATCTCAGGGCGATGTATTTTCCCCAGATGGAGTTGTGGAATTTCGGGGTGAACAATTCTCTGTCGCCAGTCTTACTAATCCTTCCGCACTTCTAGCCCAGAAGGTTACATGGGAGCTATTTGAACTCGGCTTTCGATACGAGTTGAGGGACCTTGACCGTCACTTGGCACAGAGACGATGGAGAGATGATCCAGCTGGTCGCGAGCAACTCCTCCATGGCATCTTCTCGGGCGACGCTGGTCTAGTGATGTGGTCAGAGCCGTTTCCGTCGGAACATTACGGGTTGTGGGATAACACCCTGCAGGGCTGTCTTCCTTACGTGGAGAATTTTCGCCGACTGCTCTGTGACTGGGATGGCGTGCCGCCTCTTCTCGTAACCCCGCTGACATTAGACAACTTCACAGATACTAAATCTTGGGAAGTCAAGCGTGTGGCGACGGCGTTTTATGTCCAGACATTTTTTGATCATTTCGGCAGGCCCCCAATCATACCCCATTCGCTTCCCATGCAATCATGATTCCATACTTGTCCTGACGTATTTTCTGTTGTCCGTTCTCGTTACCTTAGAATCAAATTCATGCAGTTGTGTTCCTTTTAGTTGAATTGGACATTCCTGTGTAGTGTGCTCCATTATTCAGTTTTGTATGGTAACCATCAGCGGACTATGATCTTACTCCGGCATTACGATCTGCATCGGTTATTTTCCTCTCTTTGGATTTACGAGCTTCGGCTTTACGAGATCAAGATACGTACTCACTGTGTGCATGTTTCAGACATTGAGCAAGAGACTCATCACGATGGCGGGGCGGTGAGTTCACTTCGTGTTCTTCACATACCTATGATATGACAGCAAGGCTCACCCTTTCTTCTGGAACAACGTAGTATAACCACGCGAAGATCCGAACTACAACACACTCATCAACAAACTTAGCGCAGTGTATCCGCATCCAAATCAGACTCGATCTGCTTTCAAGATCTTCGACTTGGCTCTATCCTTAAGCGCCATTGAACGATCCCATAGTATTTTGGTGTAGTGCTTCGTGATTTTTTAGCCCAATGCGATTGTTTTGATTTTTCACTAGTGATCCTACTTCGTCCATCTACGTCCGCCACCACCGGTCACTACAATCACACTTCCCCAGACTACGCGTCTGTGGGCTGAGTTCCCCTGGTTGACTTTGTGTCACTGTTTCCTGCCTTGTTGACTTCGAGTCTTAGGGCATTACTCAATGGCAGTCCGCCGTCCAAAACCTCGACTACATAAGGCAACAACCCACCAATCATCACCTCTGTCGATACATCAGCCGACCACTATCGTTTGCGAACCTTGGATGGTCAATAGATGGAAACGTCCCCGCGAGACAACAAAACTCGACCTCTATCTTCCTGGCCCACCACCCATCTTAGTTCTGCCAGGACGACAACGTCTAGCACAGCAAAGGCTGCGTCGTTCATCGTCCATATGTAGGACGGAGCCCGGACAGAGGGATGATGGACCTGTGTTTCCTTTCAGCGACTCCATGCATTTTTCCAATGACGCCTCTCCCCGTCGTCTCACCAGCTCCCAGAAAAGGGCTAATCAGTGGCGAAGATGGTCGGAAGATATTATTCCGGCCATGATAGTGCCCTACCTATCATACATTCAAGAGACTGTATCGCTACGTCATGCCAACACGCCAGCGATACGTCATCGGACTGATGGAGAGTGCGGTACTGGGTGCAGAACTCGCAACATCAAAGTTGCATGCGTGTTTTTTGGTGGTATGTTATCATTTTTTTTCTCTTCTAACATTAATCTGATGTACATTATAGCTTTCGAGGAAATCGCCATCATCGCCTGCCCTTGTTCACCTGCCCCACTTCAGCTTCTTCGTCGCAGGCTTTTTCCATGCGCGCCCCTGGCACCCTCCCTGGCAGTGGACTTACGACTTCTCGAGTTCGTCCGCCTTCTTTTTCTTCGTCAGTCCCCCAACCAAACGGCGTGGGGTGATGCGCTGGAGACCTTTCTGGACGGAATGAAATATAAGCTGAGGCTGAAGGTAGAAATTTCTGTTCTCGTGGTTGCATATCCATGCTTAACCTTCCTACAGAATAGCTTACGGTGTCGCTTCAGCAATGCGTTCCACTGGTACCAGGTTTTGACCGTATTGGCTCAGAATCATATCTCTACCCTCGTGGTTGGTTCCCGGACAGATGGTGCTCGCGTGGACCAACCTAGTGATTATCTCCGCTCGCGGTGCCCACTCTGTTTCGGAGGGAACGATTGGCGAAACGGAGCGAGAGATTCTCTTCCTATGTGGGTTATTTTTTACTATGCTACTACAACAATTAATCATTTATAGGCCAGACGTCATCGTTTGCATTGACGCGTGCTTCACACAGAAACGCTCTGCAAATCCTCGCGGTGCTGCTGGTAGCGATCCTCCCAACCCGACACCATCCTTCTTTCTACCAACGGACGATGTGAAAGCAATGGAAGATTTTGTTGAAAGGTGTCGCAGAGACAGACGGCAAGCAAGGACCTCGAGGGCAGAACCTGATGAAGATGGCTATGAGGAGGGCATGCGCATACCAGTATCTGTCTTGAACGGATGTGGCGACTCCTTCATTGCTGCAGACGAAAAGCGGGAGAAGGCAAGTACTCGTTTCTTTACCGATACTGGCCTCATGGCACTGGTTTGTAGGCATGACCATGTCCTATGGATCGCGAACCTGACATCCGCGGGAGAAAAGCAGCATTATGCGCTTGCTCTCTTGGACCGATTGTTCAAACATATCCCTCCTCAGATGACCATCGGGCTCTTGTACGACATCGGATGCCAGCTCGAACGGAGCTGTCGCAAGTGGAACTTCATGGACGATTCCATTCTATCTCGCATCGCATTTGCTGTAGCGGTGTTCCATGCCTATGGTCACCAGTGGGCGTGTCAGATTGTTTACCACCCTAGGAAGCGCGAGGGATTTGGCTTGTCTGATGGTGAGGGATGTGAGCGGTTATGGAGTTTCCTCAAGCCTCTCATCCCTTCCTTGCGTGTTTCAGGGGTGCATATTCTTTTTTCTAATCCGTCTATTTATCTCACTCTTCGGCGAAGTTTAATCAGCGACTTTTTGTCCTCGATACTCAAATTCGCCACTTAGACTCGAAATCGTTGCAAGGATTTGGACACTGGCTCCATCGGTGTTGGATTCACTGTCAATCGAAGAAGCATGATGTGCTGGACCGTTTGCACGCCTTGGAGTTGGACGAGAATGCGCTCCGTGTAGAGTGGAAGGCCCAGGTTGATCATCAGACGCGACCCACACCACGTATGTAGATAGCTAAGTGTGCCTACTGCTTGACTGAACGCCATGTAGGACAATCTAGAAACAAGGCAGCGGAGGTGATCACTATTATCCTAGCACTAGAAAAGACACTACAAGCTCAGGAGGCCTCCATACACGAACTCGAGATGCAACGCCTCGGTGTCCGTGTCCCTAACATTGGGGAAGTCAATCTGCAGCTAGTAGATGCGCGCTCTCGGTATAAAAAAACCGCTGACACTCTCCGACGTTGTCGAGCGGCACTTGGAACGGAGGACAAGGTCAACCTGGAGAAGATGAAGAAGGATACTTACCTTACAGTTCGCTTGAATGCGCTCGCAATCAAGACTCGCATCCGTGATCGCCTTCGTCAACGAAAGTTCGAATTGGAGAGACTTGAGAGATCGTACAGAGCCACAGTCAATGGTGCGTTGATAGTTTGACTACACTGATACATCTCAGAATTTTCCAGCTGAGTGTAAGCTTCACACGAATACACAACACTCAATCAAACGCCGAGAGCCTGGCATCCTCAAATTAATTACTACCTACAACAGTTTGTGTTCTCAACTACGGTCTCTTATACAACGGCGACGAGCACCCCCTTCTGCCGTTCCCCCTCATATCATCCCGCGTGACGGCGTCTTTCAGCTCGACGTTGATGACGACATCTGGCAAGACGTTGGGCTGGATGACGACACTTTGAACCCTCCAGCGTGGCTATCGGATGACACGGTCAGGAATGGTATCCGGTTGCAACTTGAAGTTGATCGGTGCAATGAGGAGGAGGCTCGACTGATGCGGGAGAGGGCCGTCATTCAAGAGTGGATGTTAGCAGAGTGGGACAGTACGCAAACTGCCTTGCATACAGCAGGTGCGTCAGCGTACAATTTCATCAACAGTATCTAATTACTTCACAGTCGCAGATCCAGTGATGTCTTTCCACCTTCGATCTCGCGCAGATGAACTTGTCGACATCTGCGTCATCTGGAAGAAGAAGGTTCAAAATATTCCGTGCGCGTGGCCAACGACTGCGAGTTGGGGACCCTCTGACGAAGCTTTGGTTCAAGCCGCTTATAATCAGGCGCGATCGTCGTTTCGGGGTGAGGATGATGACGAGAGTTCGGAAGGAGACAGAGAGGGTGATTGTGAGAGTGACCTGGAGTATGGCAAAATTGAAGATGAGGAGCTGATGGATGCTATTGAGGAGATTGCGTTAGCGGATGAATATAGGTATGGTCAGAATGCGGAGTTCACGGATGACTTGGATGACTTGGATGACATTGGTGACGACTTCATGCCTTCTTCCCCCATAAAATCATTACACAAGTGGCGCAACATTTAGAACATTCTGCAGTGTATTGTTTAATAATATATTCTCTGTCACATCCTCTGTTCTATTGTATCTGAGTTGTGCAAAAATAAAACTCATGACATTTACCTTAGCTTCCGGCCCACCTTAGCTTCCGGCCCCCTGTCACAGCGTGACTGTAACACAAATATTTCCGTATACGGAAGCTTAGGCAGTTAATTTATCAAAACACATTGTGTAAATTGTGCAATGACAAGACATGTTACAAAACATTGTACAATAGGCTCTATTAATCATAGACATTGTGCATGAATGATACCAGTGATGTGAGGTTGTTTTGAAGGTAGGGACACGGCCGACTTAAGGGCAGGACATTTTTGTGAACATGAACCAGATGCAGGTATGTTCTCTTCACCCTCCTGTCCCATGGTGCACCTGCCAGCGCTCTCTTGCAATGCAGGACGAGAAGAACAATGGTTGTGCACCTGATTCAAAACCAATCTATTTGCTAGAGCGCCCGGTTCATCACCCATCTATTTGCTATGGCACCCCCTGTCCGCCCTGGTTTATCACCCGTCTATTTGCTAGAGCGCCCGGTTCATCACCCATCTATTTGCTATGGCACCCCCTGTCCGCCCTGGTTTATCACCCGTCTATTTGCTAGAGCGCCCGGTTCATCACCCATCTATTTGCTATGGCACCCCCCGTCCCATTGTGGTCTGTGTAAGACCGCACGAGAGTGCGCGAGTAGGAAGGGGGTGTGTAGACCGCTGGATAATATAGGGAGAATGTAGTTAGTTGATAAAGAGCGAGGCGAGATGATAAGGAATGTTAGTTATGAGCTAAGAAGGAACCTGTTGGATAGCGAGTGCGAGAATGAAACTTCGATACTGGATATTATTGCGCTGCATGTAAGGACTGTACATGGGCTACTTATACTGCAAAACGGTAAGGGTCCTCGGGTACGATTGAGCCGAACGAATATGTGGCGACGGAGGCTGAAGGGAGTGGTGTTGCGCCTGACAGGGTAGAATAGTGAAAATTAAGAAAAAGGGTGAGGAAACTGAGTGGGTAGTGGTAGGAATGGGTATCGTGTAATGGAGTAACGAGAGATGCATAGGTTTTGTTGACAGATATGGAATGGGTATGTTGCGAATAGGGTGATGTTGACGAGAGAATGGGTCTGGACGTCGAATAGGTCGGTAACGGCGAGTAATTAAGGGTAAACGATATCGTGGATCGTGCTGGTCGACATTGGCGGCGAACTGAGGTGGCGGTTGAGGTGAGTGGTGGTTCG
>NW_024539468.1:0-15281 GCF_016758775.1 Suillus clintonianus | reverse complement strand
GCAAAGCCTTAGTATCAACACAATCAGGACGAAGACGGTAATATGCTGTGACTTGTGCGCAAGCGTCATCTTTCAATTCAGTGCGAAAAGCGGCACTCGAGCATCAACCTGCATATAATTTGTAGGAGCACCCCTTGCAAAGTTATGACTTACCAGCGTTGCAAGTGCAGATGCATACGAGTTGTTAGTCTTGATGCGATCATAGATGGGTGTGACGCCGCAGGTGCGAGCTGCAGTTAAGAGTGCATCTCGCGTGAATCAATTTTTCTTTGTAATGTCTGGATAGCCATTGACGAAGGTCATATGAACCTTCGCTTCCAGTATCGCTCGCTGAATGACATGATGGGTCTTGCTATCTTGGTCCATGAGCTTTAATTTTCCAGCATTTGCGCGCCGTACAAGTTTGGGCTCCTCAGAATGACCATAACGGCCGTTGTTGTTGTTGTTGTTGTTGTTGTTGTTGTTGTCTAGTACCATGAAGTTGTTGTCGTTCGGAGACTTTGGATCATCATGGTCATCTGGGCAGCCTTGAGTTCCTCCACATCGTCGGAATCATCGGCCCAAGCAGGTTCCTGGGCGGCGACGACGGCATTGCACTATCAGACCCATCTGCGTCTATGTCCGAGGTCACCGTGCCTGAATGTTGGGTTGGATCGGGGTTGAAGGCGCTGCTATCAGCAGCCGCATCATCCATCTCAGCATCCGACAGAAACCCGTTGTCCTCCGCAGCGGGAGTCTGTACAATTACCTTCTGCTTGCGAGGAATTGGCTTTGGCCTTGGCCTTGGTACCGAAGGTGCAGCTCGTGCATCACTCATCTCGGCATCTGAAGGAGGCGTAACCTTCTTCTTGGTAGCAGGAGGCGCCACAACAGCCTTCCTCTTGCTTGGGATTGGCTTTGGCTTGGGCAGCGCAGCCCGCGGTGTAGCATCGGTCACCACATCCTGGTCCGCCTGGTTCTTCTCATATTTAGCAACACGTTTGATGCTAGCTCTCTTGGTGCGTTCTTTCTCTTCTTTAGCATCTAACTTAGACTGACGCTCAGCAGCTACTTCTTCTGCAGTACGGCGTTTCTTCTTCGGGGTTATGTCTGGGATACCCGGATGCTGAGTTGCATTTTTTGCACGGGTGACACGTCGAGTAGACATAGCAGGAGTAGATGGGGGCGAGCTTGCAGGACGCAAAGGCTTTATCAAGAAGACGCGTTTACAAGTAAGATGTTCGAATCGGGACTTCAATGTAATTTGACTTGCTAATTTGCCACGCCTCAACAGCACGCTCTTCGGCCTGAGTGCCCGAGTTCCATTCCTTCATATCTCCACGCCTTCGACCATATATTTCTACTTATCGATGTCGAATTCTTTCCGAACTTGCCAGGGCTTGAAGGAGACGACAATCACCGACTATCAACATCGATACCAACAATTCAAATCTTCATTGGTGACCAACATCCTAGTACCAGTAATGTTTCCTCTAGCTCCTAGTAAACTGTGGTGCGCTGACTGCTGTATTATAGATGCTACTATGTTTGCCGTGACTCGCTGCCTCAGAAGATTGGAAGGATCAGGCGCACCTTGTGTGTGTTTAGACTTGAGGGGGGGGGGAGTCTCACTTCTGTGGCCTTCGCATGTCAAACGCATTCCGTCATGCTCTTGGCCTTCCTCTCATCAAGGTGGACGATTGTGATATGCTTAACTTGAATGGTGAGGTTTCCATTTAATGTCCGGTTGGTAACTGCGGTGTGCTGACTGCTGTGTTATAGATGCTATGTGTGCCGCAACTCCCTGCTTCAGAAGATTGGAAGGATCAGGCGCACCTTGTGTGTGTTTAGACTTGAGAGGGGGGGGGGAGTCTCATGTCTGTGGCCTTCACATGTCAAACGCATTCCGTCATGCTCTTGGCCTTCCTCTCATCAAGATAGGTGATCGTCTTCGCATGTCAAACGCATTCCATCATGCTCTCGGTGGTGGCTGGAAGTTATTCATGGGCGCGCCTTGCATCAACCCTGAACACATCGTGTTGTGTGGCTGGAAGTTATTCATGGGCGCACCTTGCATCAACCCTGGGCAGATCATGTTACCATTGGCTACTTGTAAGTACTCGCATGCATGATGTTCTCCTGCGCATTTACCAGGCCTTGTATAAAGTCAACTCGAAGTTACACCTCCGACGCCAGACTCATGGGCCCCATTCGAGTCTACAATACCATCGGCACTATCTTATGATGCGGGCCAATGGCAACCTTCGTGCGCACAATATACACAACCTTGGCCGCCCTCAACCCACGCTACCATGCCTAGTGACGGGCTGTATCCGCCGTTTTTACAACAGGTCAGGGCGCACCACTCATATGCAATCCCAGCATCCACTGGCATCTGAAGAACCCGACGTCCCGTCATCACACCATTCCTCCTCCGAGTCGAGTTCACGACGTTCCCAGTCATCCCGACCTGGCACCGGACATGCTGCAACAAGCTCAGCACGCATGCATTCACGCAGCCCAACTCAGACTAGCGCAGGTGACGAACAACTTGAAGCACCTGGGAGTCGCGACGATCAAATGGAGTTTGACTTGCCAGAGTCAAATGGACGTGGGTATGGCTTTCATGATGATGCTGCCAATGAGGCAGGTATGAACAGCTCAGATCAACGCCCTTCAAGTGGTGCTGGTTCCATTGGCCAGGCGAGTCGAGATGGTAGTGTTCCTCTTCAAGTTCCTGGTGTTACCAGAACATATCATCCTAATATCAATGGTGCGTGTTAATTTCACTTGACGCTCATCCAAACTTGTGCTCACTGTATACTCTTCTCCATATGAAGGGAGAATTTGCGATGAACACGGAGATGACATACCACCGAATACTCCGCCACCTCCGCGTCCATCAAATCGTGGACCAGACAACTGGACACCATATGCTAATCGAGTCGAATTCGAAGTCGCAGACTTCCTCTACCGTCGCAACCAGATGTCGGGGGGCGATATTGACTTTATATTCAACCTGTGGGCCGCCTCATTAGCGGCTCATGGCGAAACACCGCCCTTCACAAACCACGTTGAGATGTACAACGTCATTGATTCGACGCCTCTAGGTGACGTCGCCTGGCAGAGTTTTAGCTCTGAATATAATGGTGCTCTACCTGAAGGTGACATTCCGACATGGATGACATCCGAGTATGATGTGTGGTTCCGAGATCCTCGGATCCTCGTGCACAACATTCTCTCCAACCCAGACTTCGAAGGCGAATTCGACTACACTCCACTACAGGAGTATGATACCAGCAACGGAGCACATCGCTTTCAGGACTTTATGTCCGGTGATTGGTGTTGGAAGCAGGCCGTAAGCCATTTTTCATCCTTTTTCCAATTTTCTCATCTCTCACAATTCACAGGATTTGATTGCCGAGGATCCCAATACAATTGGATCTATGTTCGTTCCAATAATCCTTGGCAGCGACAAGACTACTGTCTCCGTCGCTACTGGACACAACCAGTACTGGCCGGTTTATATGTCGATCGGCAACATCCGCAACAACGTGCGACGTGCACACCGCAACAGTGTTGTATTGCTGGGCTTCCTAGCCATCCTGACAAGTACGTGTTTCAATTTGATGTTGTCTGTTGCTGGCGCTAATTAGATGCATATATTTAGCTGACAAGGAGTCCGCCAAAGACGCACACTTTCGAAAATTCCACCATCAGCTTCTCCACTCATCGCTGGCGAAGATGCTGGAATCCCTCAAACCAGGTATGACAACACCCGAGGTTGTACGCTCCCCCGATGGTCATTTTCGATGTGCGGTGTATGGCCTTGGACCATATATTGCCGATTATCCCGAGCAAGCATTGCTCGCTTGCATCGTTCAAAACTGGTGCCCAAAGTATGTATTTCTTCATGTTATGCTAGTACTGTCTACTTACTACACATCCATCCAGATGTACTGCTCCGGCTGATGGTCTTGACAATGGTACCTATGGTCGGCGTTCCCGCAACCATACCGAAGTCTTGGTGGAGGAATTCGAGTTAGGTGTGCTATGGGACGAATATGGACTTGTAGGAGACATCGTGGTTTGTACCTTCATTATTGTAGTCATTGTGCGAGCTGACAAATTACAATATACTATGTGTTCTACAGCCATTCACTAACTATTTCCCGCAAGCCGACATTCACGAACTCCTCTCCCCCGACATTTTACATCAGCTGATAAAGGGTGCGTTCAAGGACCATATCGTCACCTGGGTCCACAAATACATTAAGGCTCGGTACTCGGAAAACGAGGTGAATATAATATTAGATGATATTGATCACCGGTAAGTCCAATTTTCAACATGCTGGGTTGCAATGACTGGTATTGACTGCACTCTACAACTAGTATTGCTCTTGCTCCCTCATTTGCGGGCCTTCGACGATTCCCGGAGGGAAGGGGCTTCAAACAGTGGACGGGAGATGATTCCAAAGCACTTATGAAGGTACGTTCGAGTCGATGAACGGGTGTTCCATCATCACGAGTAGTGTTGACTAACGTGTATTCTTACTACTATAGGTGTATATACCTGCGATTGAAGGCCACGTACCTCCGGAGATGGTGCTGACTTTGCAAGCATTAATTGATTTTGTGTACATCGCGCGGCGCAATATCATCGACTCCAACAGCCTCAATGCGTTGGATGATGCACTCGAGCGTTTCCACAGGCACCGCGAAATATTTGAAACATCCGGTGTTCGCCCTAATGGATTCAACCTCCCTCGACAACACTCGCTTATCCACTACCACAAAATGATCCGATCGTTTGGCGCACCAAACGGACTCTGTTCTTCCATCACAGAATCTAAACATATCAAGGCTGTCAAGGAGCCGTGGCGACGGTCCAGTCGGTTCGAAGCCCTCAATCAGATGTTACTGACAAATCAACGTCTAGATAAGTTAGCGGCGTCTCGTGTTGACTTTGCTAGCCGTGGGATGCTAACAGGAACATGTCTATCATATATCCTTGATAAACTCGGTACGTCTACTAGCATTTGACCACTAATATTACTAACACAAATCACACACAGGGCTAAACGCTCCAGTGCACAATGCAGAAGCCATTCAAGTCCGGCTCAAGGACGAGCCGATTGACATTCCCCATCTCGGACGCAACAATCACGTGAATGCCGACTTGGAGGCTGATGCAGACCAAGATGCTGAGCTCGAGGGTGACGCTGTTGCTGGACCGACGGTGATAGCTCATGTAGACTTGGCGAAGAAATCTGGTGAGTGGAGTAGTACATTTACCTGGCGTGCTTTTTACTTACAACAAATTTTTAGCAAAACGGATCTACGCAGACCTACTCGCAGATCAAATTGGTGAACCGGAACTCACCACTCACATTCAGCGATTTTTACATGACCAGCTCCATTGTTCTGACTCCAACTCAGAAGCCTCCGAGTCTGGCGCTGGCTCGTCCAGTGCCCTTCCCGAACTACATGAAAAAATAACTCTGTATACATCTGCCATTGCCACCTTCTTCGCTCCCAGTGATGTCTCAGGCATCGGCGGTATGCGCTACGAGCGAATTCGTGCCGTGGATACCTGGAGGAACGGCCCTGGTCGATATGACTGTGTTTTCATTAGTACTGATCCCACTGTCGAGGGTATGCGTGGCTTCGATATCGCTCAAGTAAGGCTTTTCTTTTCATTTAAACACAATGGTGTACATTACCCTTGTGCATTTGTGCATTGGTTCAAACACGTGCACGACTCACCAGATGAGAACACAGGAATGTGGGTAGTAGAGCCTGAAACCCGCGAGGATGGGACACAATTTGCCTCTGTCATTCACCTTGACTGCATTTTTCGTGCGGCACACCTTATGCCTGTATTTGGGCATGAATTTGTACCTACTTATCTCTCTTACACACAGACCCTTGATGCTTTCCGCACTTACTATGTAAATAAATACATTGACCATCAGGCATTTGAGATTGCCTGGTGACTTGATACTGACTTATTCTTATTGGCTGGATAATGCTACCATTAGGACTACATATTATATACTTTGTCGGCTTAGGAAGTACTTCGCATAGCGCCTATTGACTTAGTTACATCGCAGCATGGTGTTGATTACTTATAAATAAACTTCTTACTTGAACACGCTTTTCTGCAGCCTCCGTGCTGAATTTTGGCCATTCATTACTTACTATTATTGTGTTTCCTTTGTGAACAATCCTCCAAGCAGAAATTAAGTTGAAATGATTTGCTTTGACAACTTAGTGAACTTAACGTCGAATTAAGTCTCTGTAAGTGAGGTAAGATGGCTAAGACTTTTTCCCTTTTTCCTGATGTCACGAGGTTTCCAGCTTTCGAAGTCCACTCTACCGTATGTGGTCTTATGGTAGCAATTACACGCGCTACAATAAAAATGGCTACTGGTTCCAGCTAAAGAAGCAAGATGACGAGCGGCAGGAAGATCACAAACTGCCAAAACAATAGCGCTGCGAGCGAGCCGGCCAGTGGGAAAACAAGCAGTCTTGGAAAAATTGATGCCGCGCTCCCATGAGTCTACCATGTCATCAATAAGTGGCCGGATGTAGTGATTGAGATGCTCGAGGGACGGTTGTTTCGGACCTGGGATGATTCCTGCAAGATACATGTTTTCGGGCTTATACCTGATATCCAATGGTAGATTCAAGCATGCCATAGAGATGATGCCAGAGGATTTGTTGGCACCACGCAAATTCATGCCCTCTGGATTGAAGAAGTCCACGAAAAGGGCGAAAGCATAGCGCCCTTCATCTCCTCTATCAATAAAAAGTGAACCTGGGTCTGGGCCACAAAATTGACGGAGAAACTGAGCCTCGAATGCGTGTTTCATCAAAGGCGGATGGGGGGAATTGATCGAGTCTTGCAAATCATCGCAGGCTTGATCCATCGCCCCCTCAATATCTGCACGGGAGAGGAGACCGGCGAGGTAGTCTTTAAAATCGTGGTAAATGAATGTCTTCTTCGGTCGCACTACTCCATCAGGGCCAGGGCTGAGCAATGACTCGCCACATTCGGCCTCTGGCGTGGGGTGGTGTGTGCAACGTTCAGGATATGTAGGAACAGTTGAGCCGTCTGCATGATGTGGGCTGTAAGTGCAGTAACAACTGGGGCAGACTGCATAGACGACAGTTTTCTCAGTGAGATGGAATCTTGAGAGCACGGTGTCGAAACTCTTTGGAATTTGCCTGAGCACATTTTGATGGGAAGAGCTGAGGCTACCATCCAATCTCCGGAAAGCGAGGAATAACATGATTGAAATAAGTCCCAAGAGGAAATCGCAGGCTCGCTTGCTGACCCCCATGATGACTTTACACGTCACAGTGATGAATAAGGCGACCTGTGCGATTTCATCACACTGATCCAGCGGAAAATCATGGTGAACATCTATTGACTATTCAGAACACGATCACGATGAAGATAATCAACTCTTACTGGTATCAAATTCGACTGCTGCACATAAGTCCATTTCGGGAGGCTTTTGACTGTTGAACTGAGCTTCTAAGCCATCTATCTCCAACATAATTGCCCTCTTCCGTGTGACCACAATGTCTGCTTTTCGTTTGACGGACTCCACAGCTGTGCGAAGCAATAGTAGCTCGCGACCAACATCATTGGAATTACCCGCAAGTAACAACCGAAAGCACCGCTGAACGCGGAACTCTATGTTATCGAGGACCATCAAGGCCTTCACAGTTGGCCGATGTATGTTCTTTTGGGAGACGTCGCCAGAAATAGCGACTCTGGGTTCACGGGCAACAAAATGATCTAGCAAAGTGAGTTGCTCAAGATCATCCGCGAGAGCCGTAATAGATAATGGTGGAGTGGGGTTGGGGTGAGAAACAGGCGGTTTGTTGTCGATAAGAGCGAGTGCGTCCAGCTGTGAGACTAACAAGTCCGTGATGGCGTTTGTGCGGGGAGAGCCAGCGGCAGCATGTTCTGCTTGGGTACGTTTGGTGCGTTGTAAATGTGCAGCCATAAGACGTTCTGCAATGAGTACCCCCTTAGGCGTGCCATCCTCAGCACGATCACCGGTTTCGATGCATTCCTCACAGAAGCACCGTTTGAACAGTGAGCGAGACACAGGCATGAAGAACGGGGTGAATAGCAACGACAGTATGTACCGTCGTTTCTATGAATTGATAAGAGTGAATTGGAGAGCAAGAAACGACTGCGTAGGCAAGCTTTTGAGTCAGACGAACAACAACGATAAAAGAAACAACTCGCAATTTCCAGTAATGAAATAACAAGACAGCAGTAAGCCTTGTACGAAAATATGACTGTTCATTACAAGAACTACCAAACAAGGATATAACTCTGTTGTCAGGGAGAGCTGGCGGCGACCTGAGAGGACCTGAGCTTGGTGTGGACTGATCAGTTGGCAAAGAACGCCGGGCGGGAAGGGCTGCCATGGACGTCGAACCAGGAAGCCGATGGATGTTGACTTAGAATTAGGACGTTGGCGGTGGCGATGAACGGGCACGACCGTACATACAGTCATGCCCTGGAGAAGGTCGTGAAAGGTCGCTGCGACGAGACATCTGGTGACGATGAAAGTAGAGAACACCGGGCACGACCGTACATACAGTCATGCCCTGGAAGAAGGTGAGGAAGGGTCGTTGTCGACAAGGAGAATGGGAGGCTCGACAGTACAAACCGTCGAACCTCCTAGAGTAATAGTACTAAGTTCCATAGGACTTAGAACTTTGGCGACGAAAGCGCCCAACAATCACAAACACCCATATTAGGGAATTGTTACATAACATTGACTCAGTTTGAACTTTGTACTGTCGACTCTCTCGAGCTACTTCATCGTCCCCATCCTCGAAGCACGACAGTATGTACTGTCGTGCTCATCGAGTTCATCGTTCATCGTTCCTATCTTCGGAGCACGACGGTATGTACTGTTGTGTCTCCTATCCCATTACCACCCACCACCTCGCCAACTCCATCCTTTTTCGCGGAATGATCAAGCCATCAACTCCGGGTCATCCGCCTTCGCTTACTGCGATCCTTTAGATCACGCTGGCCCGTTAGTCAGGTAAGCCCATTTGTTGACAGATCCAACCATTAATCAACCAACATGTCCAGCCGTCAACACACATCATCCCCTCCACCGTACATACAGTGGAGTGGGCAATGGCTAACTCGCTCTCGCAACGATCCAGCCAGCCGTTAACATATGTCATCCCCTCCACCGTACATACAGTGGAGGGGGAATTGACTTATCTTCCGTTCCCTGCGGTTCACGTACACCGTATATTCAACACGCTGCTATGCTACACCAACTTTCATCCATCAGGAACGTCTCATCTGACACATTCAACCTTTCTACCTGACCTCCAGTAAGACCATCAATCCATCTGCCGTTGTATAGGGCCTTGGGTAATCCAGTGACCGGGTTCCAGTACAGTCATTGAATTTCCCGAATGCGCATATCCTCTTCATTGGTTTGGAACCCTGGGGCGCTGAAAATATCATTATCCAAGACCCTCTGATTATCGATGATATTCAGTTCTCGCTCTATCCCGCGACGCCATGCCATGTTCTTGACCCGGAGCACACATTCGACGTCGTTTTCGATATCACTTTCTTCTGAACTCATACCCCCGTCTCCCAGCGTCTTGACTAGTTTTTGAAGCCACTGCCAAGCTGGTAGGTCGTCATCCTCGCCATCTTTCTTCAGCTCAATAACTTGCTCCAGGACTTTTGCTCTGCGGAGATATTTCTATAGATGCATTAGTATCTGAAGAGCCTTGAGATCATGCTGTGGACATACATTTCACCGACGAGTTGTTTGACGAACTGACTTCAGATTTTCACCTCTTTTTGCAATCAACCTCTCCTCCACTTCTTCCGCAGTCTCCAAGCAGCCCTTTGCTGTAACCTTTGGTTGGGCTGCTCTCCAGACCATCCGCATCCGCTTGTAGCGTTCTTCGAGTATCGCCTTATAATAGGCATCCGACCTCCGGAACGGCCACTCCTCTTCTACACTCCCCTTTTTCAATTATTCAAGGAGAATATCGAGAATTTTCGCATTCCAGGGGGTGTTAAATCCGTGTTTGAGATCAAAGGCCAGATTCTGGGTGTTGGGGCCTGGGCCATCTTCGTACTCGTATGAGTACACATCTCCACGATCCGCTGGCTGGTGCACAATAAAATCTGCATCTTGAGATATACTGAAGGTATCTTTGAGGAGACGCCGGATTTCACCCTACTTCATGCTTAGCATCAGCATATACATCAAAAATTCAACTCTCACAAGAAGGAAGTCTCTTTCGTGGCTCAAATCTGCGGCCCTTTCTATCCTAATTTCATCATCCTGCTTCTTTTTCCTTCGAGGACTATGCTTCCTGGATGTCAAAATATCCTTATCGACGAGGATGCGTCTGAGTGCCGCCTCTATGCCTTTGGAGATCGTGTTTTCCATCGCAGACATAGGGTAGACGTTGTCAGGCTGAAATCGCTGTGGCTCTTGCTCAATTGTCGATGATCGTTCTCGATGCGTTTCCATAGGCTCGTCAGCGTCCTGCTATGATGTGAGTTTAAAACAAGTTCCGACTGCTTAGTACTTACCTCTACTACAGATACCAGACACATCTTGCGTGTTGTTCCACGCGCCTTCCTGATCTTTTTGATCGTCTCGAGGCACGGAGTCTTGAGCTGTGGTTTCTGGGGCGTGTGGGGTGGCTGTTGAGCGTTCCTTCGGGTGGGGTCTGTGCCGATTTCCGTGGCCGCATGCTGTTGCCTACCGTGTCTTGCAAAGCGCTGCTCCATGTTAGCGAGCTCGTTCTCTTTTTCTACCCTCATTTTTTCTATTTCTAGTTGTAGCCTTCGCTCCATTTCGGCAAAAATGGCTCTCTCGCGTTCTTCTAGCTGCTTGACATCATTAGCGATTCCCGTGCTCAGTCGTTCTTCCCCACCTCTTGATTTTTTCTTGTATCTAAATCTGCGTTGTGTCGTGCCAGTTCTTCAGCCAACTACTTGCCATCATTAGTAATTCCTTGGTCAGTCGTTCTTTCTCACCTCTCGGTCTTTTTTTGCACTTATTTTTGCTTCATGCTGTGCTAGTTCTTCAGCAACATTTTTCCTCAGCAGTGCTTGCTGCTGCTCTTGCCATGTGTGAATTTCCTATTAACTTGTAAGCATGCATCTGACTGAATGCATCTGTTGCACTTACTTGCTTTTCCCGCTCTCGCTCTCTCAGAGCCTTTTCCCATCGCTCGTTGAAATCGGCGTGTGTGGCGCTCATGCTCTTCTTCTGCAAGACGTCGTTGCTCCTCAATGTGGTCTTGAGCTTCTCGGCGTATCTGCCGGTATGATCAGCAGTGTATCCCCAATGAGCTTCTCGTGCGTACCACTTCAGTTTCCTCTATAATGTTGTTAATACGTTCTTGTTGTTCATACACAGTCTGGCGAAGTACCTGTGAATAGTCAACTTCCTGAATGCGACGCTTCCCAGATATCTGGATGGGTATCATGAGTCATGGAAGCTGATTCGTACTATCTACATACCACTTCCTCTCTGGCCCCCCCCCCCTCCCCTCGCCCTTTTTTGAGTCGCGGTACACTGGGGTGGGAGGCTGACTGAGAACATCCATGAAGTCGCCAGGACCCTTATCATCGTCTTCATCGTCACCAAATAAATCCGCGTCATGAGACATTTGTACGTCTTCTTGCTGAAACTCAGGATGCTGCATGTCGACGTCAATGTTATTGGCGCTTATAGCGGGGGAATAATTCATTGTTAGTTTGCAAACATCATTCCTGGGTCTTTTTAAGTTTCGTGCATGCATTTTTGTCTTGATTCTTCTAGATGTCTTGTTGTATGAATGAACAACAGTTCCAACAGGTCCAGGCCCATCTCCATCACTTTCAATTATCTTTTGCTCTATTCGCTCTTACAATTACCTCGCACAATTAACAATTACCCTTGACAACTAGGATTATCATTGCAATGCTTCGGTTTGGCTCCCCGCTATAATTTTTTTTGGCTCCCCGCTATTTTTGTCGTCAACTACATCCGAAACGATTATGGTTATTGTCTGTTGACTCAGCATGTGAAGTTATTAAAAGACGGATCACTGCTATAGCCTGCTTCCATCGCCCGCTTTCATTGCCCACATTCATTGCCCACCTCTTAGATTATTGCTTGATCGAATTATAATCATCAGATGGTAAACACTCGCACATTTATCCTTCCAACATCTGCTGTGAGTTATCGCTTACTACCTCACACCCTTTATTTACCTTCAAATCAGACCCCGGAGCTTCACCTGCGGTGCAGGCTATATTCAGCATCGTGGACCAGACCCCGTCAGGTCACTATGTTGACGAGTTGCTCTGGCCGCTCATGCGCTGCTCAGTGTTTTCCTGTTCCAGAAAGCCTTCTCGAAGAGGCTGCAGTGCAGCCTTATGTTCACAACTGTTTCGTGAATGTGTGGGAAGGGAGATACATCCATCGATTCTGCATCTTCTTCAAGTGACATCTTCGTCTCCGAGCCAATGTGCTTCTTAGTACGGGTGGTCATAAGTTCCGAGGCGATGCAGTTGTTATGAGGGTTGGAGTCAACTATCCCTCTGTTGTGAACATGTGAGGCAGAGATAATGCGCTTGCTGATTTTTTAATTCACCAGTGAGTAAACTCAATGATCTATTGAGCCTACCATAACTATCTTTTCAGCTTTGCGCAAAGCATAAGTAGTCGTCCAAGAGCTAGGCTCCCACGCGATCTTACTCTTGTAAAACCCTTGAGGACTCATGCCAATTGTCGGTCAGCTGCAAGGTGTAGAGTAGTAGTATAATTTGCATTGTTACATACCAAATTTCTCAGCTGGACTGCAGATATACAAACAAGATCCGTTCTGATCTTGATTAAACATTCGAAAGCACCGGCTTGAACTGATACTGACGGGTTCTGGGTAGCTTCGCAGACAACTTGCATGATGTAGTTTCGCTCTTCCTGATGCGCGTAAAACTCAAGGTTACTAATCTTTCTACACCTGTTATTTTTAAGCCAAGGATGCGCGAAACATCTCCGTTGCTTGGGCGTTTCTGGTATTCCATCCATCCTGTCTTGAACATGCTTGATTTTTGGAATGCCAGCTTAATATAGAACGCATACAGCACGTAATAATGACGGAGACATATAATGCAGTCGGGGTATCACTTCCTGGCCTTGCTCTTGCCTACAGCCATTTCTCCCTCCTTTCGTCTCGCGCGTCCAGACGTGTATTTCAGGCGTGTCATGATCAAATCGTTGACTGGCCACAAGTTGGTATAATTGTCAAGGTCTGGGAAGTTGTCGAGCGCCTGAGATGATAAGTTTATTGACAATATCGAGACTCAGAGAAACTGTTCACCTTGCCACACACGACTTCCAATAGCATGGGACTTTGGGCAGACGCGCATTTTGTCGTGTCAAGGTGGTTGTCGATGAGACTATGCATAGACCTCTTAGGAATTCATCAGTTAATTTGCAATACCAAGGGTACAATGACAATTTGCAAACCTTGAATTTTGCGTATGACTTTGGATTCCAATCTAAAGCTTCACGAAGTGTGTAACCCCCACGCCCCGGACGCCCAGGTTCACCGGCAGGTTTAGGAATCTTTGAGTCTTCTGATAAACTCACGCTCGAAGTTGAGGAGTCGCTATCTGAGAAAGAATCCAAAGAGCCTGAGGAATCTGAGGGTGAAGGCATTCGAGAATGGGGGTGCGTGGAATTGGAAGTGGCTTTCTTGGTGTATGGAGAGGAATAGCAATCAGAATGCTTGCGCATCGGCTTCGCAAGCTTGAATTCAGGGGCGGGTGTAGACGACGAAGCCTTTGCAGTGGGAATGATACTAGCTTGAGGAACTAGGATTTCGGGGGAAGAGGTGGTGGAGCCCAGGCTCCGAGTCATAGAAGGTGGAACAACTGTAGTACTGCGCATGATAGAGAAAGAACCGAGTAGCTACCTGGAACTTAAGGATGGTTCATGAGAGGTAAAGTATTCAACAGATTACCATATTGAGCGAAAACAATAAGGGGCTTCGAAAATGGTAACCAAGATTAGCGCTTGTAAAGAATAAGAATAAGAATAATAGGGCCGCATCAGCGTATCTCAAGAGAAGAATAAGAAGAATAGCACTACACAAATGGCTGTCGACGATGAAGTTACCATGGAATCAAACAAATACGGAAAACAAATACGGGTAAATGATACAAAGTATTTGAAAACAAATGAGAAGTACAGATAAATACATTGTGAGCGGGCGACTACAGCGGATTATATCATAATGTCTTTCCTTGCATATTTCAACAAGTCAGCGCAGCCACTGCGTTACAAGCTGCTCGCTCGTTTAACTGCCTATAATGGCTCTATCCATGCACTTGCGATTTCTAATGATGGACACCTGCTTGCATGCGGGTGGTAAGAAAGCAGAAACTCGGTCATAGACAGGGCTAACAAACAAACAGGTACCGAGGGAATCAAAATCTGGGATATCAAATCTCGGAAAGAACTCACATCTTCGTCCAATCATCATGAATCAAGGGGAACAGTCAGTTGCGCAATCTGGGCCACGACTACGAAAACCGTGGCAGAAACCCTCTGTTATGGAACAGGCCTGGGTTATATCGTATGTTTACGACGCAGTCTCACAGATGTAAGTGCCTAGGTTTGCTGTTCGACTGTCCATTGACGCCAACAGGAAAAATTCCAGGAAATATGCGCCAGGAGACTGGGATCAGGATTTGAGATCACATGCTTGTCATGGTGTTCAACTTCCTCTGAAGGAAACCTACAAATTGTAGTCGGAACTAGAGACCAAAATGGTTTCAGGTTCTGACGCTCAACACAAGCTCGCAGCTCCAGCCCGTCTTCGCAGTGCGACTTGAAAATACGGTGCCCAAGTCGGTAGTGTTCGCAGACAACCGGAGCATCTATGTGTTCGGGCTCTATGATGGCAACTTGTCAGTCCTTCCACTGCATACTTTCATTGCCTGATGCTGAGAGCCGAACAGCATGAAACTGAAGGATGAAGATGGCGACATAGTGCAAGAAATTAGCTGCAATCAGTGATGTGAGGAACTACCGCTCTCGACCTGGGGCGCGTTACTGACATATTATATAGTGGTCATGCTGCGGTTGTACTCAAAGCGGGGCGTTTTCGTTGTAGATAATGCAACAGACGGCTTTACATTATATCGCCTTGAAGGTGATGGTGAGCCTCTTCGAACGTTTGCAACTGGTTTGCCAAGTGTATCGGTCCCGAAG
>NW_024539467.1:0-15449 GCF_016758775.1 Suillus clintonianus | reverse complement strand
GGAGAGTGCAAACGTGAATTGATGGGTGATATGTATCCATAGTCGATGTCTCGCTAGAATCAGTAACATGGTCGAAGATCGGGAACAACATACAACTTTTTTCGGGGTACACGAAGTCGATTTGACCCACAGTCGTTGACCATTCTAGGGAAAGCTGTCCATGAATGAAACCATGTCAACTCAAGGTGTTATCTTCGCTGTTTCAACATCTATGATTCCAAATGAAATTTGTTTTCATTAGTTAGGGTACTGTCAATCTCAACCTGGTGTGTGTGCATTGGCCCGCTGGCACCAAACCAATCAATAAATGCTGCGGATGCCAGGTTCAAACGTGTAGCTTAGTGTTAAGCGACCGTTGTAAAATTAATCAACAAAAGCAACCGTTCCCAAGACTATCTGTCAGAGGCCACACTGGTCTCAGGAAGCAAAATTGGCTGGTTCGGGCAAACAAATAATATGTATTCTCAAACTAATATGTCTACAGTCTGGGAATTTATATAGTTGCAGAGTCTAGCCTTACGGAGAACCTCCCTCGTGCACGGTTCTCTGCGAAGTCATTCTAGACACGGAGAACCTCCCCAGCTGAGCCTGTGTAAGGGGTATAGCGCGAGTCTTTCCAAAAACCTTCCTGTCAAGAATGAGACAAGTCGCGACGCGAGAAACTGAGAATATTACCTGTTCCACCACTTTAACAACTCCTTGATGCGAGCTTGGGCGTCAATGCCAGGCGCAACCTCGAAAAAGTCAACTATATTGTTGTAGAAAACATAATAATCGAAGTCGCCGTCAATACTCCGCCAGGAGTTGACATTGGAGAGGGAAAACCGAAGCTACAGGTAAGATTAGTCCTGAAGGTGTGAAGGCGCTCGTACGAACCTGGCAAGCAGTGTAGGCGATGGATCGTGGGGTGACCACCTTCATGCCGATAATATTTGCCACGTGGCTACGAGTAGCCGCGTCGCTCTCGGAGGACCGGCGGCGTTGAGAGGCTACAATAGCATCAGCACCATTACCATCACCTTCAACTTCTTTGGCAGAAGATGGAGATGTAAATAGATGTTTGAAGGCCTTTATTTTAAATAAGTAGTGTTGGTCACTTGAAACGGCGCGACTTACTTTGATCAGTAGAGCTGAACGAAAGAGCCCCCTTTCAATGTTGCCAGGGTCAAAAGTGTAGTCCGTGTATAGAAATGCCGGCCAAGAGTAAGCTGTGACAAGGTAGTCAGGGTCCCTGTCCCTGATCTTTTCCTTGGTCCTATCCGGGTGGTGAATACGCTAATGCTACATCGTGCAGATGGGACTTACGAGTTGAGAGACCAAGTATACTCTATAGGACACAGGAGCTTGCCTGTGATGTGATGGACAAACCCACGATCATCTTTAGTAGCTGTGTGAAGAGGCGGGTCCAGGGGGTGAAAAAGTTCGGTGAGCCACGTAACAATCGCATGTTTGAGATTGGCGGTATCATCCCCTCGGGCGCTGTCCGCGCCTTTACGCAACTAACAACACAGAATCAGCGATGCAGAGATGATTCCAAAAAGAAGTACTCACGTCTTTCAAAATGGAATCAAGTTCATCAACATCCGACGAAAGTTTTTTTTTCAGCCAAGGAAGGCAACAAATAAGTTCATTGAATGACTTGATGGTCCTGTCCTCGCTGGTCCAAGTTAAGAGATCTACAACCCGATCAAGGAGAATGACTTACTCTTGAGTAGAGACGAGCTGATCTGGCGAATCCGACGAGTCTAGCAACTCTTCACGTCGGTCGTTTTCGGCTATGAGATCCTCGAGGCCATCGAACAAGGACACCAACCGACGAATGGCTCGTCCTTTGTGTACGTTAGAGTCGGCTTGCCTTTACGCATTTGGAGTGAGATCACCAAGTCAAAAGGAGGCGAAAGACGTACGGCTTGACTCGCTTGTTACTGGCCTTGAGAACCTCAACCTCATGTTCCAAAGCTGCAATGCGTCGTTTAGCACGAACAACAGCAGCGTCATCCTCGTGGTCAGAGCAGGATTCTATAGCCATGGAGCAAAGTTAGAGAAGCGGAGGGCGCAGAGGTTGGGGAACCCTTAACTTATACAAGGGCAGCACGGTCCTTTTTATATGACGACTAGACCGAATATTCACGCGGCGTGATATCTGAAAGGCAACATAATTGCTTGTGGGCGCTTGAGCCCTGCACGCTGTGCTGTCAAGTGGCACAGCGATTGGGCCAAAACGAATGTGACTCACCACTAACACATTCGTAATGTGAAGAGAGAAGTGTGATTGCATAGTGGGGTCGACGCTCGCGGCAATTCGGCAGATGGACCACTGGATTCCGGCATTCTTGCTGCCCCCAGCAGCCAATACAAGTGCAGTTTGATTGTTATGTGAGCCTACGAACAAATAGTGCTTACTAAGCGAGCAAACGCGTACACATGCGCGTAGATAACGCACGTCGTTCTTGTCTTCTCCCAGAAGCGCGCGATCACATTCACGAGCATCTAACGTACTCTCTCGCGCGTTCTGGTCATCTCCTAGCTCCACGAGCATCTAGTAAGCATTGAAGAAAGACAGGCGCACCTTCGTGCCAGGCTAAAACATTTTTAGCTTGCATTCTGACCAAAAGCACGACCAACTATGAGTACCTGTGTGGACGCACCTCAATAAGGGTTGCTCTGGTCTCTTACAAACCGAGTCAGGTGCTTTATTTGAGCCTTCAATCAGACATTCTTGGGACGTTCTCCAAGTCTTGTTGTGAACTACATCCTCCCTGTTGAACTGACCTCCATGAACAAACGCCTCATTTTTAGATCCCCACTTTCTTCGCCTTTCCAGGGCTCCAAGCCAAGGGAAAAATGAAGACTGTGTCGACCTATTTTTGATCGTACCAATGCGATGACAATGAGGTGCGACTGACAACAGGAGTGACGGTGAGGGAAAATACGTGTGCGTTTCTGTGAAAATAAATCCACTGACTTCTTCTTATATACAGCATACATTCTTCCTGGACATTATGCGGGATTCCTACCCGCTTCACCGGAAACCAGGAGGTTGGTACATTCAATTGGTAGCGCATGTACTGTTCACCCATTTCGTTTATCTTAGCTTCGATGTATACAGTCGGGCCGTAAATGTATACATAGTGTTCCTTCGAACAGACACTACCCTCAAATTCATTGCAATTTGCGCACCATCAAAAGGGTTCTCTGAGACGAATTTGCTCCTTCATCAACATTTCAAAAGCAAAGACTAAGTACAAATGTGTTGACTGTATATATATTAGCTCATCAGTGACAATAAATTCAGTGACAGCCTAGAGCTTCGCAGATCCTAGAAAGAACTAAAGTCTGCCTTTCAATAGCACCCTCGATGCTAGACATTGCCTCGACAATGGTCTTAGACCGTGTTGGGCGCGAACTGAACTCAAACGGCGCCTGCAGCCGTCTATGCTTCTTTGGCGCAATAGAACCAACAGGAGCTGACTCAGCGCGTCCCGGAGAGTTGGTCTTGCTGTACCCAAACTTGCAGGGAGTCTATCAAAAGTAAATCATCTGTGGAAGGATATGCAACAATACTCACGGCGTCCGGTACATCTGAAAACATTTGCCTTCTCTTCAAAAGGGGCAAGATCTTAGTGGTATCTTCAACTTGAGCATTCCAATCCTCAACGTCCTGAAAAACAGCAATGAGGATATGTTTGGTAAATAGGGTATGTACTTACCCTTTTCAGTTGCTGATATTCCTCTTCGTGCTTCCAGGCGCGGTCTACATCTGGGGCAGCTCGTCCATATGCCAAATTCCCCGCCCCCGGAGTGCAAGTGTAGTTTCCACTGAAAGGAATTCCGGCAAAGGGGTCCTCCGACGCGTTGTCTGTAGCAGAGTTACTGGCACTGACACCAAGCAAGATCGCTTCGGCTGCGTCATTGCGGCTAGAGGTGTGAGAGTCGTGGCTGTCATAGCGGTGGCCCTGCGGATATGGTGGCATTGTGTATAGTGTCAATCCATTCAGGTATTTAAGCTTATCAATAGACCTGGCATCATTTTCTACTCACTCCAGCTATCCTTAAGCTAAACCTGGAGTGTATCGTGCCGGATCACTTTTTGTTCTGTGTACTTTAGGTAATGACTCATCTGCAAACAATGAACGATTTTAATTGGCTGAGCCTCAGCCAATTAAAATCGTTCATTCAAATCTGTAGCAAGTCAGCCAATCAAAATCGTTCATTCAAATCTGTGCCAATTAACATCGTTCATTCATCTGTAGCATAGTCAGCCAATCAAAATCGTTCCTTGAAGGAGCATTGCCTGCAAGCGCTAACTCAGCTCTTGGCATAGCTTGGTAATATTGGCTTGGTGTGTGCCCCCTACAGTCTTACGTACCTCCAAATCTCCGCTATAAATTGTATTGAAATCGCTTGGAATCACGCGACTGCGGTTGTCTTAGTACATATTAGCTTTCGTGCTGTTCACCACTCACTAGCATCTGCAGATGTCGAACTCTCCCACACCTGCTCCCTCATCCCCCCTCACATCACCTTATGCGCATGCACCTTCAAGATCTCCCAACATAATCGAATTGCCCCTCCAATCTCAGATGCCGATGACTATTTTCATGTCCTCCCCTTTGAGACGCACAGGCAGTCCAACCAGTGGATACATTGTTGAGAACTCGAGTAGTGTGGAGACTCCTAGCAATGAATGTTTCCGCCACATGGTAGCCTAGACTCTATCTGTTGCTGGCAAACTGCTCACCATATATTACTCGCAGTATTCGATGGTCGACTTCTGCAGTTCTGACCGGAAGTCACTATTAAAGATAGCAAAAAGCGCGCACCACACTGTTCGTGGGGGTCGAGTGGCCGCTCAAGCTAGATTCGAACAATTTTTGTTGTTGCTGAGAGCAATGGGTGAAGAATTGGAAGACTGGAAGTCGAAGGAATTCGAGGCCGAACAAACCTTGTGGTCGTTGGAATTGCAGGAAGGGGACGCCTAAGCCAATACTCACCATCAATGTTGCAACATTGAATGGCGAACACATCTTGTTTCATTTTTCTGCATTGACGTGTCGCAAAACTGGCGACTTCCACTTAAGTTGATAATGTATATAGTATTATTATCGCATGTATGTGTTCTGTACAGTAGTTCATTGCATTTGACTTGTTGGCCTATGGACAAGGCGATAATTCATATCCCCAGAGCTATCTTTGGTGTGCTACTCGTCGAAGAGTCCATTGAGGTTGCTCGTCTGCCTGCAGTCTTTTTCAGGTGCATTCTATACCGTCTCAGCGGGAGCTCAGCTGCTATCAAAAGGGCTAAAAAATCACTCCTCATCGCCTCCTTGCCGATTACCAACTATAGCCTGTTGCGCGCTCTCACAGCCCATCTCACTGGCACACTCATCATTCAAAACTCGTCGGTGAACAAAAGGGCGTGTTTAATCTGATGCTGAGGGAGTTCAACCGCGTACGCAAAGTTGGGGAGCTAAGTCGCAGGAACTGTTGACAGTATTTCGACACTGCTGCTGATCGGAGTTGCTGGCTTTTCTGGAAGGAGCGAATGGTATGTTCACTGCTCACGATTTTGTTCAGCTCCTTCTGAAGAAACACCCTCTGAAGATGGTGACAGCATTTCCCTTCATTCTGAAAGTGGAAACGATACTACCAAGGATGCAACCGCCGAGCCGAACTTAACTCAGTCGTGTCATATGTTGTTGGTCCGCCCAACCTGTTGATTTTTACGTGGATACCCTATTTCCTTCGATATAGTATTCGCCCAACTTACCACCCCAAAGTAACTGCACTGAACCGAACACCGATTGGCGTCGTGCGCGACACGAGGATGACGACGGGTAAGTGAGGTCACCTAAGCTATTGACATACCAACGGACACCGTTATGTAGCATTCTACTTGGCGTTCACTTGAACGCTACCCAATCAAATTGTGATTTTAAAATAACATTCCGATCAGAAGTTCGCCGCCCCAGAGAGTTCAACTCGAATGAATGGATTTCGGGTCCGATTTGTAACTTAGTAAGTGCTTACCTTTTACTCTGCGTACGGCAAGTATCAATTCAATTGCTAGGCGGGTGGCTGCTTAGCTGCCTGCCCTACGCAGCCTGTACAAGATATAAAGTGTGGCGCGTGCAGTCTTTCACCCCGGTCCCCAGATCATTCGCCACCCGCTACATACACCATGTCCCACCAGGATGGAACCGTCGTCCACCAGGATAACGCACGCGGACCGCCCCCTAATTACGACCCGTACATGATTTCTTCGCCGGATCATCCATTTTTTCCTGGCGCCCCCGTAAGTCAAATGCTATGCTCAAAAGTTGACTCGCTGACGCTTTATAAAGATTACGAAACGCATGTTCAAGGACATGCACCAGGCTGTGTTTGCTATAGTCATCTTGCGCGCATGGACTTTGGTCCCCGCGATATTGAGGGCAGAAGCAGGCCGCCATTACAAAATGGTCGCCCTCAAAAATAATATAAGTGGTAAGTATATTTTCAAAATTTTTGATTTATCTTATCGCTACTTATGCTACAGAGGCTCGACAAGAGAATCCGGCCCTACTAGCCTTGAACGCCGAGATCGGGACGCGCGGGCCTATCCGACTAGTGTCGTTGTGGAAAAAGTGTTGTTTCGGATACCTTGTACAAGCAAATATCTTGGATCCCGTCGTGTTCACTTTCAGTGCTCTCGTTGTCGACAGGATCACGCTAGCCCGACAGCACGAAACGCGGTACGAATGGTTGCATTTTCACGACTCACTTACGGTGCGTATTTTTGTTCGCATTTTTTGCCATTCTGTTGACGATTCGAGAACGTATATAGGGGGAAAAAAGGTTATTTCGCAACACGCTTCCCTTGGGCTTGATGGCCGAGTTTCTCGCTAATAACTACGCTGACGCTATACGCCACGAAATCGTCAACAACCACTCGGGCCCTCGAGTCCTCAACAGCGGACCGGGTCTTGTTAATTTCAGATACACGCTAGCGTGCTCTATTGTTACGGTGCGTTTCTTCTTTCGTTTGTCTATTAACTAACTCATGTGTCCCCTCAGTTGCAACACGCCTTTAGCGCGGACTGGAACTGGGCTGCCATTCGGGCATTCGATCCTTCTTACAGTCCAGACTTAGCTGATGACGCCGAGACTGCCAATTTTTTCGAAGAAATGATTTCAGTCGCATCCGAGCTAGTGGCTAACTGGGACTTTATCCTTCCACAAGTCAGAGAAACCGTTAATCTTGCAATGTACGTCCTACAAAGCCCTACTACCTTTATCGACGCCTAATCGAAATTCTACAGTTGCAACGTCGACCCTCGCCTTTCGATGCATTTATGATTATAATTTACAGGTCTCTCCCAGCCATTTCCAAAGCTTGTGTAGACTAGGTTCAGCTTGTTTTTAATGTAATTACTACTAGGGTTCCAACGTCATCCAATGCATCCGTGCCACAGAAACATCGTCCTCCGGCAACAGGACGAAGTGTCATTTTCACGCTAGCCTGAGTTTGCCTTGTTGGGTTGGTTCGATGGGCATTGGGCTGCTTCTTCCTACCCGTTTGAGACACCGACTAGCCTTCTTGACCTTGACTGAATTGCGACACTCGTCCTCGTCCAGACTGAGCCAGAATCCTTTGATACACTCACGCTCCTCTGTCGAGCTAATGCTCCAGATCTTGAAGTTGTTATGAGAGTATTCACCTGGAGCAGGAGTTTCTCCTTGACACCGCTTCTGGCGCACCGCAGTCGAAGAAGGATCAGTGCAAACCAATGCAGCCCAAGTTCGCATCAATCAAGGTGTGCACCACTCCGCCATGTATGTCGTTGAAACTGATGCTGTTCCAAGGCAAACATTTGGAACGCCCGAACGCCTCCCCCAGTGCCAACCCTAGTCCTCATTGTTGAAGTTAACGCCAACCTTTACGCTTCCAGCTTGACTACAGCCAAAGACGGTGGTTTTAAAGGTGCACCAAACGAGCGTCACACTGGCAGTCGCACTTTCAATCCCCAAGTCAAGAACAGCTGGCCGAACACATGCGACGGTCAGGAAACACAACTCGAGGCTCTCAAGCAATGTAATGCCAAGAGTCTGCTCAAAGCTGGACTTGATTCCGACTCCGAATTCAAGACTCTGGAGAAGAACATCAAGGTGTGTTCGTAACCGACTTTCGATTTCATCGCTGACCATGGCTTCCAGCGGGAACACTCCTTGACATTCGTTTTCGACACAGGTAAGTGGTCGATTCGCCTTCAAAATGACAATCTAGGTTTTTTGCCAGTGAATACTGGGACGACCACATGTTACTACCAGTTGTCGAGCCCCGGGGCTCTGTCACGGTGCATGTTGGTAACTGTCTTGAACTCGACCGCAATACAGGCTACAGTCGCCTTGACCTGTAGTGCACTTGTGTGTAATTTGGTTACTACCCTCCCTCGGTGAGATCTCTTCCGGTTTCCATGTGCAGGCCGGATTCTGCTGGAGTCGTCACGCATCATTCCCTGGAAAGTCTGCTCCAGTGCCCGAATGTCTCTTCCGTCCTCCCAGGATCTGACATTCTCATCACAGACTTGCAGCACATCTCGAATTCCGATCACCGCCTCAATATAGCCCTACAATCTAGATGCGGAAAAGATCGCTGATGTCGATTCAGCAATGTCATTCTTACGCCAGCACTCAACACTACCGCTGGCCAAGAAAAGAGTCTCAGCGGAGACTACTCATTCTAACACCACGATCCAGCAGACCCAACACTCTTCATCAAGCGCACTTACCTTTGAGCACTTCCTGCGGCTTCTCACGTACGTCCTACTCCAACTGTTCCATATATTCACTATGTAACAACATTTTCAGTCAATCGTGCTGCGCTCTCTCTCCTCGTTCCCTCTCATCTCCGCATCCGCACATCTCCCGAAGTTATTTACCTACCTGAACATCTTTGAACATCCTTGTATCGAGATGTTCAATCTTCAGCCAATCGGCTGCCAACTTCGGCAACCATACAACCTTCAGGAATGTCGTTCTATCAATGCAGTATTATTTGTTTTCATCTTCCACCTCGTGTAGTACACTTGCCCTCATTGGTAGATGGTATCTTATGTTGCATACATCATGCGAGGCATTGGAGAACAGTTCGATTCCTTTGGAGAAAGGCTTATTCTTGCTGCTCTTCGACTAATGCAAGACTTGCCTTCCAACGGCATCCAGGCCCGAAAGGTGAGCTGCATGTATCAATAGCGTAACCAGACCTAATACATTTTCTAGGATCTGATAGTGGTGCTACGGCATCTGATTGGCACGCTGCATCGGAAGGCTCTTTTGCCCCAGATCGACAAACTGTTTGATGGCTCCGACCACTGGTGGTGCCAAGGAGTAGAAAGTCTGATTTGTACTACATAAAGACAATAGAACGTACCGTACCTGGTTGATCGATCATCGATGGATGGATTAGAACTACCGATCACGTGATGCAATTGACGCGTTGTTTGTGTGTTGATCCGCCAGTCACGTGATCGTTGGCACCAAATTTTCGTTGTTGCTCTTGCTCTTCAGTTAGAACTCAGTGCCATTGGATAATTTGCCTGCTGCGCATCTTCAGAGCTCTGCCCACCTTGCCGTGTAACTCCCTTTGGTGTGCTGGGGGGCGAAAAGCACAACAAGGCGGAGCTATGTCGGAAATCTCGTAAATTGATTTCAACTGATTAGGATGCTTTGTAATAGTCCCAATATAACACGTGATTCGCAAACCATTGCAATAGAAGCCACGGTTTGGAATACGTATTATAATGGTGCCGTAATCATTACATCTGCACCTGTAATGCTCGTTACATTTCCAAATACATTATGTTTTCAATTATTTTCGACGTAGTTGCAATGATTTTTCAATATAATGGTGATCTTTGGCTTGCGCGTTACGATGGGTTTGTGTTGCACATGTCAATTATTCCCACATGTATTGCCAATTACAACATAAATTTTATTGCGCATTATAATGGATATAATTGTATATTATAATCTCTATCAAAGCCGGCGGAGGCGCTCTCGAGTATTTGTAGTGGTTTTCATGCACAGCTGCATCCCATTCCTTTTCTGCGATTGCACTTCAGGATAAGGCAAGTCATCATCTGCAAGGGTCAATAGTTGTGGCGACGGCCTGAATCATCTGAATCAGTATCTGGAAAATGCGATGCGAGTGGGACATACCAAGTCTAAGGTACGCCAGCTCTTGGAGACGAGAGGCGGCAAGCGAACATGCAGCGTAACAGAATAAGAAGCAATATAGTTAGGTATGAAATGCACTTACAGTGACATCGAGGATGTTGATGCGGATACTACGCATGTTCTCCTCGGCGGACACACCCAGATCCTTTGTTGCCCACTGGGAGGTAGCGATGCAAGAGTTCTTGATTTCGTCGAGGTACTGCACACCCTTGATAACGTCTATGAGCAAGTTGGAGCCACTAGTGGTATCGGGACCGAAACACCAGATCTTCCTTGCATCGATGACACTGTCACGGGAGTTAACGATACCAGCCTCGATTGCCTTGGTGAGTTCCTCATCGAGAGGCATTGCCTTGGTGTAGAGACAGCTGTGTTTATTCTGCGACTTGGACGAGGTCGTGGACTCAGCCTTGACGATCGTTGCGTGGTAGCCATTGACGGGGTCAGATGCCTTGAGAGGAACACCAGCGTGGTCTTCTTGGAGATCCTACAATAAGGGTTACAGTCTCAATCAGACGTTACAGTCACCAGCACCAGCGACAATGTGCTCACCAGTATAAGCAATCCAAGTCTGGATACAGAGGTCAGACTCCAACACATGCTTGAGCCCTGCGACAATAATAAGCTTGGGCAAATCTGCAGTGTCCTTTAAATTGACCTCAACAGCGACCTGGACCTGTACGACAGGTCCAGGAGACACGACGTCTGAATTGGAGAACTTCATGACCGAGACTCGACGTGTTGTGCAGTCTCAGAGGTGGCGAGAGTTCCACTCTTGAGCAAGAACTGGTCAATACCGACGAGACCAACGATTCAGGACCAGGACTAGCAAGACAATCTTCAATGCGATTCAGAAAGTGTTATAATGGTTAAAGAGAGACGATTCCAACAGTGTGGACTAAGTTCAAAAGGGAAACTAAAACGCCAGCAATGTCTGTTGCAATGCTGACATAATCGCCGCACAGAGATTGCGAAGTGGTTATCATCATGGTGAACCCGGTATACTTATTTGATTCGTTGTAGTAGTACTAAGACTAGCTATTGTCAATTGAAAGAGCAGACACTTGACATCAGTACATCTGAATCTAAGTATAATACTTGAAGAGACGTTGTGAGTCTAAGTATTAACTGTACCTATCATAACAATCAGGAGAAAAGTTGGCATAGTGGTATCATTTCTTCGACTCGGAGCGGCCGCGTCGTTTTGGGGCTTCCACATCTCTGTCCTGTAGCGCCTTTGGCTTTTTGGGCCTACCAGCCTTAGGCTTCGTCTTGACAACCTCTTTGGCTACTGCTACCTCTCCTGGACCGGCAGTTTCATCTGGTCCAGGTCCGTGATGAACTTGAAGACTGGTGATCAGCGAAGAGTTGCTTGCTACACTGGCAGTGATGGTTGACGTCGTAGTGATAGTTGATAAAGGAGTAGGAGCCTCGTTGGAATCACGTATAGCTATATTGCCTGTAGCTTTAGTGAGGACATCAATACCAGTACTAGCATTTTCATTGTCTGAATCAGACAGAGGCGGATCATCTTCTGTGTCTGCCGCTAATCCAAGTCGAGCGAGGCGCATTTCTTCTTGAAGATCATCAGCCGAGTCCCTACTGTTAAGATCGTGAGAGGGGCGAGAACTGCGTTCGAAAACGAAGGTATTGATATGTTTGGTGATCGTCTTTATGCGAGGCTTCTCCCAGCCGCAGATCAGCAGTTCTTTAAAGAACGCAAAGAGTGCGCCGTAGTTGATTCTGGAGGTCTTCCCTTTGCCTTCTTGGGGAAATTCCTGGTCGGGTGATAATAGAAAGATGTTCTATTAGAAGCGTACGAAATCGAATCAGCCAAGACGAGCGCAATGAATAAAGGCCTAGACTTACTGCGACAATAGCCCAAGCCACAGCCCCAGGTGTTACTGCCGTGACGCCCCACTTAACTGCATTGGGCGGAGCACCACCCTGTCGTCTACCCTCATTGGAGAGTGATGTTCTGCCCTTCAGGCAGCAGCTCAGCGTCTATTGATACAATGTATATTAGATTCAGATGTTAAATTTAAATGTGAATGAAATGAATGACGGCGCACCTTAGCAATGAGTTGCCAGTTGCCAAACAGGGTTTTGCGACTGGGGTCAACAGTATTCCCTGGAAACAACATAGGTGGCAGAGTCGGATATAATTCGCCGGGATTGCCAGTGGTGCCAAGTAGTCGGCGAATCTCAGGCTCTGTGTCGCGAGCAAATGAGATGGCGAAGTAACGCTGAGGAAGCTCGAAAATCTGACCAGCGACACTCCTGAGCTTGTTAAGCTCGGAGGCACGGCCAGCACAGACTGCCTTGGAGAACTGTAGATAGTGTCAATGGTACTGAGTAAGACGTTGCATGATAAATGTATTACCATGTTCGAAAACCGATTCATCGGCACCAGGTAATGCAGGTGTTGGGGGAGCGTGTCGTACAATTCTGCCAGAACTGCAATCTCCTGTGAACCTGTAGTAGCATACCGAGCAGCCGTATTGAATGACAGTGCAGGGTCGGGAAGTGTCATTTTGAGCAGGGCTGCCAGCGGAGGGAACATATTGACCATGAGCCCGTATCGTTTTGCGCAGACCTTGAGTTCCGCTTCGAAGGCCAGAATGTCGTCAGCAACCGCATCATCCTTCTTGCGACGACCCTTATTGGTCGATAGTATCTTGTTCTGTTCCTCCACAACGCGGAGTCTTTCCTTCAGTGCCTGGTTCTCAAGCTGCGCATTCTTGACCCCCTGCAGACATCAATAATGCCTCGGTGAGTGATACAAAAGCGAATCATGTACTTACTTCTGCTTCGTGTCTAGAATGGTGCGGTTTTCGTTCAGCCGCACTGGTAGCCTGTCGTTGAACAGGATTTGAGATCGACCCTTGGATAGCACTATGCGTAGGTCCAGGCCTCTCATCAGACGATGATTCACCTGGACCAGATGACGAAGATTCGTCAACAGCATAACGAATTTGAGACATGGTAACAAGTCTAAGGTGAGTCAACGAAATCAATGACAATTAACGTCGAAGTGGTGCTATACCAACAGCGCAACACCTACAATTTATATGTAGTTGGATGAGCTGGAACATGTCGGACCAGTGCATACGGGGCGTGGTATTGGGGCACGGAGGACAGGTTATGTGATTAACGGTGTATTCGGAACCTTGATAAGCCTCTGAATGACATCAAATGAGTGGCTGTAGACTCGGATCATGAGAATGGACTCATACTTACGGTTAAGTTAAAACGAGGATGCTGCAATATTACTCTCATCCATTGAAAGCAGCACTGTCGGTGCAAGTGCGGTTGATTCAGGCGGAGGAATGATTCAATGTGCAATGTGAAGTGTGCTGGTCTTGGCACGGATACTAGGGCGTTATGACAAAACATGAGTGCCGCAGCATTGACACGGGCTGAATCAGCCTCTGAACATACCATACGTAAGAACTGACCGCCGCAATGAGCTGCAGTTGATGTCAAGAGACGATGAGTGCGTTGGGGCAGACCCATCTGTTATGGGTTTGTTGGACATGTTAATATCGAATTTAGCCAACGAAATTGATCAGTAGTTCCGACTTAAACATCCTGACTCTTACAGTTTGAGATTCCCTGCCAGACAATGGAAGCTCGCAGGAAGAGTACATAATAAGGGCCCCATTGAGGATGCAGCGTGGCGTGAATGACGTTGGATCTGTCGCTTGTTGGATCGCCAGAGAGATACCAAGCTTGCTGGAGGTATGTGCCCAAGGTCTGTATGCCAGCATCTTTAGTAAAGAATGCACGTGTATTGTTCGGATATCTCCTGGACCTGCAAAGAAAATGAGCATTCCTACCCAAATACTGATAAAAGTGCGACGCACAGATTGGGTGCCTGGATGATTAATTGGAGGACATTGACGGCTGCCAGAACCTGAGCAGTCTGCTTGGTCTGTTTTCCGTCAATGATTCAGAATGCTATGATTTGACATTAGTAAGTGGAAAATTTGGGGGTGGGGGGGGGGGGGGAGGGGGGGCTCGCTCAAGTACATACCTGAAGTCAATTGGATCTGCGGCGGCCTTCTTCAGGGATACTTGGAGGACTCCGCTGATTAGGACAGACCCATCCACTTGGGGTTTGTCCGACATTGATAGCAGTCAGGACCTGAGCAGTCTGTTTGGTCTGTTTTCCATCAATGAACGCTTGCAAACCAGGGAAACTCGCTCGATAGAAATACATACCTGAAGTCAATTGGATCTGCGGCGGCCTTCTTCAGGGATACCTGGAGGACTCCGCTGATTAGGACAGACCCATCCACTTGGGGTTTGTCCGACATTGATAGCAGTCAGAACCTGAGCAGTCTTGTCCGACATTGATAGCAGTCAGGACCTGAGCAGTCTGTTTGGTCTGTTTTTCCATCAATGAACGCTTGCAAACCAGGGAAACTCGCTCGATAGAAATACATACCTAAAGTCGATTGAATGAATGAAGATGCGCGTCGTCAATGCCCGAGATCCTTGGCCAACCGGAAAGTCCACCAGGCATGATTCCAGGTGTAACCAGATCATCGCCGTTGTCATTATCAGAGTAAATAGAGCTTGAACTCGTGCTGAATGCCGAATTTCGCGTGGGCATCAACTTGTTGTCGCTGAGAACGACAACAAGAGTCGCATGACTTGTACTTTGAGGGTCCATGACATTGGGGCAGCGGAGAAACCCAGCCAAGTCTGGATAGCAGCTCCAGATCCTGGGCAGCGGCGACTGAGGAATTAGTCCGCGTGCATGGGCACTCACAGGTGAGCATATTGCAAGAAGGTGGAAAGCGATACCGATGACGGGATCGGGTATTTCGGAGCAGATATATTCAGAAGGGGTGCATGTGGTTGATGGGATGGGACGTCGCAATAGTGTCGAGAAGTCCGCCACTCAGAGTCTCAGACGACACCCTGAGCTTTGGAGGAGTTTGATAATGGGCTGCGCGACAGCCTGGGGATATTGGCGAGACGCTCTGGTCGCGTGCTCTGATTCTGGAAATTTGTACAGAACCTATGTACTGCGGGACAGATGTCGAGACGAGCACTGTCATCGTCACCGGTCCAGGTACGGAACTGTTTTCGTCGTCGTCTTCGTTGTTGCTGTCGTGGTCATCACTGTGGTCAATGTTAGGGAGGAACAAAGGTTGTAATAGCAGAATCCAGACTCGGAGGGTCCAGAGAGGGAGGAAAAGAAAACGGACATTGCATGATGC
>NW_024539466.1:0-15583 GCF_016758775.1 Suillus clintonianus | reverse complement strand
ACGCTTAGTCTTGTCTGCCTTGAAAATCTGCTTTCATCTCACAAAAACGCGAAGTCTCAACAAGAAATATGCTCATATTCTCAATATGTCAACAACACAAGACACGTAAAACATCGACAGAACACAAAATGTAGGTAGTATCACATAGCCTTTCTCCTCCTAGAATTGAGTTAGTGTTCGCGCTTGCAAATAATAAACACTCAAAATCACAAACCTCTTTTGAGAACAGCCACCTATGCTATCAGCCTGTGCCAAACGTGTCATCTGCTGGCGTATGCACTTTGTCTTCCTAACAGCAGGAACAACTACGTCATCGGCTTGCACAGCGGAGCCCGATGCACTACCAACATCAGAAGGGAGGAGCGCCAGCTGTTCTGAAACCTGGGCAACCTCAACAGTGGAGAGGATACTGGTGGTGCCAAAACCTGAGCTGTTCCAGCAGCTGTAACCACTGGAGGATCAGGCGGGTATGTAGAGGAACTGAAGTTATACTTTTCCGTTGATACCGGGAAGGGGGCAAAGACGGTAATGGGGTGGCAATAGCAGATGTACTGCGGAAGCGAAGGCGAGGGGGTGTCATGAGGCCAGACGTGGATGTACTGTACATCTGTTTCCTCCATGAGGTAATGGGAGTTTCCGGCATTGGACTGGATGATAAGGTAAGATCTGGCAATGAGTCTCCCATAGTGGACGCTGGGGTGGTTGCACGGATGATAAGGAGTGGGCAGGTAAAATGAAATTGAAGTTGGATGGGGGTGCTGGGTACACTGGTGTCATAGGGATCAAAAGCCATGGTGTCGGTGGTAAAGCCAGCGGGTATTTGATTGTCAAAGGTAAGGCCGGCGCTTGTGTCTCCCATAGTGGATGCCGGTGTATTTTCGCTGGATGACAAGGAGGGCAGGTAAAGCGAAATCGTAGTTAGATGCTGATGTGCTGGTAAAGCTGGCGTCATATGGATTGAGGGACATGGAGGTGTCAGTGCCAAAGTTGGTGGACATTTCATTGTCAAAGGTAAGGCCAAGGGGGTTGCTGAAAGGCAGAGGTCCCTGCATCTGAGACGAGTCGACACCTCGCAGGGTGTCCGAGAGTGTGAGGGGGGCATGCAGGGCAGTTCCATGTGATGCTGGAGTCACGGTCGATGACGCACCCTCCAGTGACCCAGATCCTTCACTGAGGGAGATGAAATCGCGGGTGGTAGACTGTTTGCAAGTGAAGTTGTGGGTGATAGACTGTTTGTGAGTGGGGCGACGACGTCCATGGCACGAGACTTTCTGACATGCTCGGCTATTGAATCCAATGAGTATGTGTGACCGACCATCAAACGGAAACGTTACTCACGAAACAGTGTTCCAACAAATTCCAAGTATGGATTGAGATGCTTCTCAATGAATTTTGGGGTGGCTTGCTTCCAATTGTGTCCATCTCCATTCACTCCTGTATGGTAACTAAGAAGTCTTGAGCATTCTGAAAATGAACGAGCGAATATGAGACGCACCTCATCGCATTTAGTTTGCCACCAAGATGAGGGTCAGGCCCAGCACCAATAACAGTCCATTCCCACCCTGTCATGTCCTTGATGACTTGCAAGAACTGCGCAATGGGAGCAGTACACTCCTGGAGAGGCTGGTAATAATGTATAAGCAATGGGAAATTGGTGTACGGGCAAAAGCCGAAACTTATTGCATACTGTTTATTGGTAGGTGCAGATTTTCATTTTGCACATTAAGTGTGACTTTGCTTTGTGCTCTTCTCGGACCTTCTCCTCACACAAAGCTTGGACTTCTGGCGGTGCGGCTTCGTATGCTTCGCGTGTAAGTTTTCGAATAGCTGTCAATTTTTCCTGTTTAGTAACGAGCTCGCCGGACTTAATGGTGTCTTGAACCCGCTCTTTTACTTCCTCCTTATAGGCAATGGTCGAAAAGATCCAGCAGGGGTATGAACCCGAGTTCCTTTGCTTTGTTGGTTAACGTTTTCTGGATTACTCTAGTCATGAGTTCACAGCGGAACGGCCACTTCGTTGGGACCTATAATTAAACCAGGTTCGTATTTGCTGTTTTGAGAATATCAGTATGTACATCATCGATGAGGGCATCATGAGGGCAGTGCTTACCTGTCTCCGCTTCTGAAGTGCTGCCCCAGAACTTTTTTCCTCGTCTGTACGGGGATCACTGGCAGGAGTATTTTAAACACTACATCCTCTTCAGGCCATCTTTTGAACCATTCAAGGTATATTGGATCCCAGTATTGGGAAACCTTGGCCTGTAGCTGCGCTAACAGAAACCCACTATAGTACGTCTCAAGGAACACCTTTTGTTCAGGTGTGGTCCAGACTGTTCCTGCCATCCTATCTGAGCTGAATTAATAATGATCACTCGATGAGACACAATTGTCACCGCTTGCCTTGGTGAGGTACATTTTTTGAATAGCAGCGTGATTTTAGGTTTTGTGCGGTCCTCGCAAGCCAAGCCTGAAAATTTAATGCTGACCACACATCTTCAACCAATCAGCAAGTGTATTCGCTGGATCGGAGTTGAAATCGCCTCGTAACTACTGCCGTCTGCTATTTTTTTACTCACACTCTACCCACCTCATTTGGAATGCAGAGCCCAAGGAACAACAATACGGCTTACCGTTTTCCACCCCCATTAACATTCACCATAAATGAGCTGGCTGCAGCATTGAAGTTGATTAGGGATCAAAGCCGTAAATTTTATTTTCAACCATTCATCTGACGGCTCATTAGACCTTCTGCTGCAGACCAGGGATATGATGATGGCGACCCCCCAGCGTTCACATTGCGTGAGCTGGGAGGAGCATTGACGTTAATTAGTGACCAAAATGGTATGTTCAATATTTCAATTGATCTGAATCTCGGCTCATCACACTCCTGATCAATAGCCATATTTGCTGCACACGATGGACATGATTCAGCGGAGCTGCCAAGTCCACTGACTGAATATGGAGCATGCGAGGCATGCATTTTCCGGGCACACCGCCGCCATTGCTATGCTTGTGGTATACCAATCACTTCGAGCCGCATTGCAACAGGCCTCTCCAAGTCGGACACTACCGGTACGTTTTCATAGTGCTACCCGGAGTTTACTGATTAATATATTCACTATACCAGTCACTGGCACCACACATTCCACCTATTGCATCTGCAACAGAAAGTGAACTGCGCAGGAGAGAGGGAGCAACTTTTGTGACGTAGTTGTGCGATGTTTGTCGGACTGATACATAGATTTCCAGCGCATGTTTTACATATATATATTGAGAGAATTGTGAATGTCAAGCTTGGGGAGATCGATTAACAGCCGTCCCAAAGTCGTGATCTTTTGTTTGCTCCTGAGGTTTTTACTTGTACAATATGATTTCATTGAAGTTCAGTTCTATTGGGTCGCAAGTCTATAACATAGTGATATCGGGAGATTTCTGATACAGTAGCTCATTTTACCTGTCCACAAGATATAAATCAGACTGTTGAAACTATTGTATTTGCAGCTGCAATGAGACTTATGTGCTACAATTTAATGTGTCCCGAAGTGGTGGCTGAGGCATTACATGAAATCTAACTCGAGTGCGGAAGCTTACCTACGCCTTTTCACACATTCCAGTTGACTGACACCTTGCATGACTCGGAAATGCAAGTACAAAACAACTGAGCAGTCCCATCAAGCTCGTTTAAAATCCAAGAAAAAACACTATGCCAGGCAAGTCTAGTAATGTGGTTCATTCTTTGCGCATCCACTACTGAACTCACAATCAACAGGAATCGGCAGCAAGAACGTGTCAAATCCCGCACTCGCTGGCGTCGCCGGGTTGGAGCTTCAGATGTGAGTCAATCGTTTTTGGTTGATTTGTCAGATTTTAATACACACTGTTTGTAAGAGACACTCGAACTACTCAATCAGCTGGACGATATCTGGTTCAATTCTGGTTATGAACCAGGTTCCGATCTGTATCAACGATTGGAGTCTGAAGGATTGAATGCTGTCTGTGCTGCTGACCGTCAAGGATGGAATTCACTGAAGCCAGAATACGAGGATGACGTTCGCGAGGTATGCAAACTCTTGGAGAAAGCACATGGCTTATCCACGTCAGCTGGGAGCTTAGAGGGTCCTTATACCGAGCAACTACGAGTGGGGGTATGTTCGGTGACTCGCCTCTTACAGTTTCGCATCCAGGCATGTGAGCAAATGATCCAGAAGATGGACTTATGTGTAGACTCATATTTTGAAGCTCTTCGCAAAGGGACACTTGATTGGCAATTAGCGCTTAGCATTGGCAAGTGATTATTGTAGTCTATGTATTTTGCATCTAGTGTTGAACATCACGTGATCCCTGTGCGGTATGTTGTTGTGTATCCTCATTGTTCAAATGTTCAATGCTGTAGTCCTCATGGGAAAAAGATGCCGCGAGCACGACAAGCTTACATGTGACTGGTATGTTCTCAATGCAAAAAATCAGGCATCTCAGCAGCGAATGCAAAACACTACTCAGGCTGAGGATCCAGAAAAAAGTCAAGTCTCAACTCACAAACATCGATCTTACACTTTGAAGGGACCGGCACAGGTCTCGACTCAGACAGAGTACTTTGGTGCTCCAAGAGGCTCTCACACGGCACCACCACCATCTGCTTTACATACTTCAGATACTTTTGCCTTTGATTTTGAGGCTCTTCTGGACTCTAACGAAGACGACGTCTACAATCAACACTTGGCTGAAACATCACTCAAAGTGAAAGTTTCACAGCGGAATCGACATTTAGGAGTAAGTGAAGATGATTTATCTTGGATACAATTACTGACGTGTTGTTTTGAAGGATAACCCATTGTTGACTTGAATGGATGATCGGGATCATTTTCTTTTAGAACTCCTCCGTCTGGAGGGTCGTGGTGATTTCTTACTTCAGGAAGCATGTCGAGGTTCTGCATGTTGCATGAATGCCCCTGAATTTCGATGTGAGGATTGTCTTGGTACTGAGCTCTATTGCAAGGCGTGCACGGTAGAAAGGCATATAGAAAATCCAACCCACAGAATTGAGGTAGGTGGGAATCAGCAGTGCTCACTACTTCGCGCTGATTGACTTGCACAGTACTGGAACAGCCAACATTTCGAAGACACTAACCTGCGGGATCTTGGGCTGCAAGTTCAACTTGGACACCCTCCTGGTGAACATTGTTCTAACCCGTCATTGGTTCATAACGACTTCGTGGTTCTTGACATCAACGGAGTGCACAATATTCCACTCCACTTCTGCGAGTGTCAAACAGCTCAATCTTGTACGACGCAACTCCTTCGCATGTGTTGGTTCCCAGCAACTACACTGGATCCGAAGACTACCACAACATTTCGACTACTCCACCACTTCCACATTCTTTCGTTCGAATCAAAGGCCTCCACATTTGAGTATTGGCAAACGCTCGCATGCTTGACCAACAACACAGGCGTTAACCCACAAAAGGTAAGTTCTCAATTTGAATTGACTCATTCATTCCTAATAACAGCTTGCAACGGCTCACTCACAGGATCACTATAATGCGCTCTTACGGATGGTAAAGGAATGGCGAAACCTCACCCTACTCAAACGTTCAGGACGGGGCCATGACCCTGGTGGGGTTGAGGCTACACAACATGGTGCATGTGCAGTGCTATGTCCTGCTTGCCCCCAACCGGGCAAAAATCTTCCTAATGGCTGGGAAGATACACCGTTTGAGGAAAGGTATGTCGTGTATTGGTCTAGTCCACATGGCGTGTTCGCTCACGGAATGATCTAGATGGAAATATTCGTTATTTCTGGCAATTGATGCTAATTTTCGACTGGCGTGCAAAAATGTATCATCCGACAAGGCTGACCCCGGTCTTAACAAAGGCTGGGCATACTTCGTCGAAGAGAAGGCATTCAAGAAGTTTCTTCTTGACACTGGAAAGCAGCCGCAAGAGGTGCGGCTTAGCCATATCATACTCGCTCACCCACTTGTCATACAGAAAAGTAGTTGCGCGAGCCATAACACTGTAAACTTGGCCGAGACTAAAAACTCTCGTGGTTTGGCAGCAACGGGGGCTGGCACTGTCGATTGTTCACGCCACAACATGAAGTGTCCTTGCGGCGTTGGTGATCTCCAGAAGGGCGAGAGGTAGGCGAGAGCTTTACTAATCATTGCACCACTCAACGTGTACTATAGGTATATTAATATGGACTATTTATTTTTCTCTACCCTGCAATACTCGAAGGATGTAGTCATGCTCAACGTGTCCTACGATATCGCGTGTCAATGGAGCAAGAATATATGGGATCGTATGGCTACATACCCACATCAAATGCATGTTGAACGCAGTACCAAAGAATTCGTGTTCCTCATTCCTAAGTTCCATCTTCCCGCGCACATCGCATTCTGCCAAGTCACGTACTCACACAACCTTATCAAAGGGATGGGACGCACTGATGGGGAGGCACCGGAACGCGGGTGGGCGAACATCAACCCTGTAGCAACAAGCACTCGCGAGATGGGCCCTGGCTCACACCACGACACCCTCGACGATCACTTTGGAGATTTTAACTGGAAGAAAGTGACCAATTTTCGTGAGTGGAACCTACATCATGTGATCGGAATCTCTTACTAACATTTTGGCGTAAAGACATCAGTCTATTCCGAAAGCTCGTGGCGGCCATACCTCAACGTGATCAGCACCTCATCGACTTCAACGATTTCAATGATACGTTAATTGCAGAACGACCAGAGGAAGTCACTCGGTGGAAGCTGGCTATTGAAGGCTGGGAAGCTGATAGATCACAGACGAATCCCTTTGAGGTTACAACTACAAGTGCGTTAGTTTTTTTATGTTGATCTTATGTTTCTCATTCTTTCGCAGCTATGTCTCTCGCAGCGGTACGACTGCATCTCTCGCAGAAGGAAGCAGAAGACCTGGAACACGGCCTCAACTACTCACTGCATATGGAGGTATCGTCAAGCGTTCTCGTGTCATCAGGTATTGAAATAGAGGACCAGCAGTAAGTTTATATTTTCGTTCCTTGCATCTTTATCCAAATGTTTTTAGACGCCGGCTGGAAAGAGAGTATGCTGCCTTGGGACCTCACTCAACGGACCTTCAGCTTACAAAATTGCAAGAACGGAGCAATGCGCTACAACGCAAAATCGAGCAATGGTGCAAGGTCCAGGTATTATACATTCCTATGGTCGTCCGTGTTCGCGCATCCGATACAGCTAGTACCATAAGCTCACGGGAAGAAAAACCCTATGAGGTCAAACTGTGGTTGCCGTCCCAGCTCAAAAGGGCTTCAAACGAATTTTATGAGGAACGTCTGTGCAGATACGAATGGGAGCTGCAACAGGCACAAGCATATGACGCTCTCGATGACCTCCGTCGACACCTCCGACTGCGCAGCCACCTATACAAGTTCAAAGCCAATCAATTGTGTGGCCAACGGGCCAATACACGTGCAGCGGGAGTTCTCGCTAAGGTGGAGCTTAGCATCAAGACAGATGCAGAGCGGTACCGTTGGGCCTGGACTGCGCTAGTTATCCTTGGCGACATTTTGCACGAACAAAGCTGGAGAGATGAACTACTCAAGCTAGAACCTGAGCATGTTCGGGGAATGTCTGATGGCCATGTAGGCCAATCCGAAGGTAATTGAACTCTATCGTGGATTTGGAAGGCACGCGGCGTCACTACTGGAGACAGGGAAGGAGAGACTGTTCTTGCTGATGGTAAGAAATTGTCTATTAGATTGATACGAGCTAAAATGCTATCACACAGCGCTATGTGTCGAGTGGTGTAAATCTCGGGCATGCACACATCGTTGGATAGAAGAGGTAGAACTTCTCCAGGAGGAGATGCGGCATGTGTGCACGTTCTTCGACTGGCATGCGGCGTGGTGGAGGGATCAGGCAAGCCGGAGGATCAGGTTGGAAGGTGCAGAGTTAGAAGGCCTTGAAGCATATGCGAAGCGCCAGGCGGCCCTTCGGATCACGATGCGGGACAACTGCCTAAGAAAATGGTGTGCAGTTCCTGCAGCGAGCTTACCCCCGGCAGTAGCGGTGCCCTGAATACAAGTAGGATAACATATCTATTCGCAAGGCTTCTTTTTCCGATGTGTGGGGTAGCGCAATATATAATCAGTGATTGCATCAGTCTCCAATTTTAGAAGGATGTATGAGTAGCGCTATATATAATCTTTGATTGGCAAGTCTCCGAGATCGCAATCGTAGAAGGATGCAGCCAGGAACATGGAAAGAGAAGATCCGAGGGCATTATGCATTACGGAGAACACTACTATACATAGAGTCGAGGGGATTATGCATAATGTGAACTACTATACATACAGTCGAGGGGATTATGCATAATGTCTAAGACTACAGGTAACCATGCATAACGGCTCGTGTCTAATAAGCCATGATTATGCATAACACGGTCAAGTACAGGTGATACACCAGATGAGATGACGAAAGGATGATAAATTACCGGGCACTTACTAGCGACAGTCCCCTGGGTACTTCCCACTCTGAGATCTCCATATCAACACCCCCGCTGAAGATGTGCTTGCTATCCATAGAGAAGGTGACACATTGTACTTCCCCGGAGTGCTTCATGGGTCTATCCGAGAGTCGCCAGAGGCGGACAAGTGTATAAATAGATGCAGAAGCAAGGAGCGTGCCAGAAGCATCTATGGCAATGGAGTTGATGTTGCTGGTATGGCCTGTCCAAGGATCACCAACCTGTTCCCAGGTCGATGAATTCCAAACCCGTATGGTATTACTACCCGCTGAGAGAAGGTGTGTAGCATCAGGCGTCCATGCGAGTGTGAGGTTGAATGGGGAATTTGAGGTGGTCGTTGCATGTCCCTTGAAATTTGCGACGCAGGTCCGCTTGTCTAATGTATAAACCTGGATATTGTGGTCTGTTGCAATCACAAGAAGTTCGCCAGATGGTGAATACCGAACACAGTTGACATCTGCACCACAACTGATCAATGTTCCTGACAGCTGCCACGTAGTCATCTCCCACAGTTTTGTTGTGTCGTCCCATGAGCCACTTGCCAGCATTGAGCCATCTGGAGAAAAATCCAGGGAATAGATCTTTTGGACGTGAGCTTCGATAGTGGGGGCGAGAGAATCTCCAGTGTGTCCATGCCAAGCAATGAGCTTTCCGCCCTCATCACCGCTTGCTATCAATCCCCCATCTCGTGATACCGCCAATGCTTTTACCTTGGCACCATGCCTCACCATTTCCTTCAACACAGCACCTTCGTTCAAGTCCCATAGATGAAGTGTATGATCTTCTGAGGCTGTGACCATGCGCTGTTTATCAGGTAAAACTGTGACTCTGGTTATGCATGCTTTGTGGTCTTCAAACACTCGAACTGGGGTGGTGCTTGGGATGAGGTGCGCCATTTGATTGAAGGTCATGACCCTGTGGAGAAAATTTGAGCGAGACTTGGCTGAGGGATTGTGGGCGTCTTGGACTGGGCTGCAGAATTGCAGAAGTTCGTGAACTGGGCGTTCTTATGTTGATTTCCATCACAATATCGATGACCTTCCTCATCGCGCCAGACATGAGGCTGTTATCAAAAGCCTTGGCACATGCGTCCAACTTGTGTCGCCGCAACCTTCCAAACGAGTCAAGGAGTTCTCCTAATGGCATGAGTGACGATCGCTGCGGGTATTTAAAGGGTTGAAGAACGCTACCGCATTTGAGGTGAATGGACCATCCTTTGACCAAGAAAGTAAGTGAAGCAAAGTGGGGCAGATGATGATAGTAGTTTTGAATCTTTGATTCTCACACTAGTATTCACTTTCGTTGGTTCGTTCTCGGAGGTAGAATCCTTCTAGAATCTATCTCAAATACGCTACATGTAATGGTAACCGGAAGCCGACTGACGCTATTCCACAGGTCACTTCTATTGAAAGGTGAAACTAGTAGACACGTCTCAGCGTTGCAGATAAACAGCTTGACATTAATAGTACCTAGTAGACACGTCTAGAGACGAAATAAGGTAAGTGAGAGACGGCGTGCATAAATGAACATAGACCATACCTCAGCGTTGCAGATAAACAGCTGAGGTACAAACAATGCGATACAGTGGGAATATGAATGATCTATACTATAGAGTCCGTGATGACGATGACGATCGAGAAAGGAAATACACAGTTGATGTTTGACATCCAACACACCCCCATAACGAAACAGTGTATGACTTGATGCGAGAGGAGTACGACAGAAGACGAAATGGTTTAAGTTGTGATGAGAGCGAGTCCAGTGCGATGATGGGTGAAAGCGGGTCGAGGTAAGAGCTTGGTGAATATATCAGCCGTGTTCTTGTGCGTGGATAACCATACGGGTAGGAACGTGTTGGCCTCTATGTGGCGACAGATGAAGTGGTACCGAAGATCTATGTGTTTCGTTCTGACGTGGTTGGCAGCCTCTTTGGACAGAGCGATGGCTCCCGCATTGTCCGCGAAAAGTTGTAATGGGAGTGTGAGCGGGATGCCGAGACATCCGAAGAACGATTGCAACCAGATGCCGTCTTGGATAGTGGATGTGAGCGCCATATATTCCGCTTCCATCGACAATAACGCTTGAGTTGTTTGCTTTTTCGCAGAGTGAGATACCGGACCCCCATTGAAAAACCAAACGTAGCCGGAGATTGACACTCGATCCTCAGGGCACGAGGCCCTGTCAGAGTCGGAGAACCCGTGAAGACTCGCGTTGACGCCAACACCCCCATAGTGAACGCGAAGGTCCTTTGTACCGGCAAGGTACCGAAGAACATGTTTGGCCGCTGCATAGTGTTTGGGCTCTGCTGACACATTGTACTGCGCGAGACGCATCACAGCGTGTGCGATGTCCGGTCGAGTGTACATTGCAAGGTACAGTAGTTCTCCGACAAGTTTGCGATACTCGCTTTGAAGGTCGTCGATGTGGGGAAAAACGTCGGTTGGGCGACCAAATGGGAAGTTGGAGTCCATGGGGAGTGTTACTGGGTTGCAGTCTGACATGTTGTGTTCTGCGAGTAGATACGCAATATACTCCCCTTGATGCATCCAGAGTTTGCGTGAGGCACGATTGCGAACGAATTCGATCCCCAGGTACTTGGTGACTGGCCCGAGGTTGGTAATACTGAAACATTTTGTGATTTGAGCCTTTGTGTGATCGAGGAAGCCGTGATTGTTGGAACCGGCAAGCCCATCATCAATGTGCCATGCAATGATGCATATGACATGCACTCCTTTGCCGTTGACATGGTCAAAAATAAAAACGGCGTAGTCCGCCTTGCACCACAAGAAACCCAGCTGGGCGAGAACCGCACGGAGCAATTTGTACCAATCGAACGCGGCTTGTTTTAAGCCATAGAGGGATGAGAGGAGATGAGCGACAAGGCGAAGTCCATCGGGGCTGACGCGTTCGAATCCAGGCGGTTGTTTCATGTACACGTCTTCCTGTAGTTTACCCCACAAAAACGCACATTTAGCGTCAAAACAATCCAGCTCCCAGTCGTTGGCTGCTGCATGCGCTGCGAGTACCCAAATGGAGGTTGATTTAGCTACTGGTGCGAAGGTGCATCCGAAATCAACACCAGGGATTTGAGAGAATCCCTGGGCGACGAGTCTTGCTTTGAATACCGGCCCACCTTTCAGATCAGACTTGAACTCCAGCACCCAGCGGCAGCCGATGGCGCGACGGTCTTCAGGCAACACAACGAGCTCGTAAACCTGCATTTCAGACATAAGGTTCATTTCCTTATGCATGGCTGTGAGCCAGTGATCCATGTCCGGTCGACGCATGGCTTCATCGAACGTTGCGGGGGGAATCTTGAGATCGTAAGACGGGGACAGCGGGTTGCGGCGTATATCGCTGCAGATGGAGAGACATGCGACCTCCACAACAATGAGATTGGCGATGACCTGGGAAAAGCCTATTTCGTCGTTGTCGTGAGTAATCTCGTCTGGATCGTTGACAGGAGGAGGGGGAAGTTCAGGTAGGTGTTACAGTGGCCCCACCTATTTTCCCATCATCACGCTCCCCTGAACTATTCTTGCTATCGTTGACTGCTTATCAACATGCGCTGCATGAACATTCCAGATAGTTCTTTGATGTTCTTCCTGATTCCTTTTTACTTCCAAAGTCGGCCTGGTCCGTGCCTCTTCTGTTCCCTATAAATACTGCGATAGTTGTACTTGTATTTCTCTAACTTGAATATACTTGGTTCTCTCTGATACTTGATCATCTTCTGAGGAAGATACTTGATTCCGATCTAGCTCTTATAGAGACTAGCCTATACTCGAACTTCACTTAGAAGGAGAGCCCTTCAAGTGTCTGAACAGAACATCGTAACAAAAGAACTCCTTTATTGGATTAGTTACGCAAGAACTATCCAAGTCGTAACAGTAGGCGAGTCAGCTCGTCAACGATTGGTGCAACAGGTATGAGAGCGTCTGAGGACGGTGGTGGGACACCGGTAATTCGTGCTGTGCGAACCTCTCGAGCACGCGCGAGACGGGCCTTATCAGAGGTAATGCGACCTTTGTAGAGTTGCCCTTTCTCAGTGAGGATGGGGATACGCCCTGAACGTCGAATGATTTCGGTATGGGGAGGTTGAGATGATGTGCGAGTGACAGGTGGGATTGGTGATGCGCGATTGACGCTAGGAGACGAGGTGAGATTGGGAGACGTGGTAGATTTGGTGGAGTCTTCATCAGCCTCATCGTCATCACTGTCGGGAAATGGACGATTAGAGAAGCTCTCGTCGAAAATAACATCATGGGAGTGGAAAAATGCGCCCGTCACCACATCTCGACATCTCCATGCCTTCACACCAGGTGGATACCCCATAAACTGCGCTTCGCAAGATCGAGGACCGAGTTTCTGTTGGAGTTCTGCAAGAATGCGCGCAAAACAGCGTGACCCAAAGATGCGGAGGTGAGCAAGGTTGGGTTGACGTCCGTGCAGCATCTCATAGGGCATTTTCCCTGCTGGGAGAGCGCGTGACTCGGTCCTGTTGAAGAGATAGCAAGCGGTAAGCGCAGCTTCACCCCAGAGAGATCTTGGCAGACGTGCAAAATCCAACATCGCATACATACAACCTTCGATCATACGCATCACCCTCTCTGCCTTCCCGTTCTGCTGATGAGCATAGGGGGCAGAGCGTTGACGCTGGACTCCGGTTGACTCAAGATCCGCTGTAAAGGCCGCATTGATGAATTCACCCCCATTGTCCGAGCGAAACATCTTGACATGTTTCCCAATGAGCACGTAATGTGCGCCATGCTGCCAGTGCCTGGTCCTTAGTTGCAAGTAATTGAAGGTCGAGGGCATGGGTACTGTCGTCAAGAAAGATGATGAAATAGTATTTCCCATGGGGAGTGACAGTGGGAAGTGGCCCGCACACATCAGCGTGTATGAGGTCGAGGAAGGCGTTCGCACGTTCTGTTTCAGAGGACCGGAAGGGCTGATGAGGGTGTTTGGCCATTATACATGACTCACAGTGGGATAGCAGAGCTGGTGAATCGATGGTGACACCCTGTGCAACACGGCCCAAATGCATCACTGCATCCTTCCCAATGTGTCCTATACGTGCGTGCCAGAGGTCCAATGTATGGGGCACGTGTGCGAATGCGGTGATGTCTGAGATGGTCGATGAGGCAGGTTCGTCAGAGCGCGGAATGAACTCTAAGTTCGGTGCATATAGTTTCCCCGTGGCTGGTATGGCGCCAATCTTGATCCCTTTGAAAGAGAGCTCGCATGTCATGTTAGAGCGAAAGTTGATGTCCCAACCTTTCGCGTTCATGCAACTGACGGAGAGTAGGTTCAGCAGCGCATCAGGCACGTGGAGACAATTGGTGAGCCGCACTCAAAGTCGTCGTTGTCCAATGGTGAACCATGCGACACAGTTTCCCCTGCCTGTTGTTTGCAGTACACCGTGATTAGCCGTTAGAACGTTCACTGGATCCTCAGTCGAGTACGTATGGAAGAAACAGCGATCTTTGACGAGTGTCACGGTGGTCCCAGAATCAAGGATGGTCTAGAAGGGGAGAGAGGCGGCGCATGCGATCTCAGCTGGGAGCTCTGCAATTGATGCAAAAGATAGATCTTGCATGAGACTGGCGAGGTCAGTGGCAGCAGCTGCAATGACAGAAGGAGGAGGAGTAGGGGTAGTGACCGCCGCGATGATGTTGTCCTTCTTCTCAACAGTATCCTTCTTCTTGTTCCGCATCCAAGGGGCTTGCCCCTCCATCCCGCCACCCTTCCCATAGCAATGCGCATGATCGTGGTTGCCTTTATTGCATCCTGGCATGGTGCGGAATACTCCTTGTGGGTTATGTCTGTGCATTTGTAACCCGGTGATGGAGTTCGTACCAGACGTCGTAGAAGATGTGACAACATTGGCGTACTCAGATCCAGGACGCGAGGAATGGACGTGTTGAGTGACCACATGGTGTGTGGCTTCGGATGTGATGCGCGAAACGCAGCTTTCAAAGGTGATGGTGGGGACAGAAGAGGTGGTAGCACTCATGGATTCGTCGTGCATCTGTTGCTCGAGCAACGACTTGAATTTCTGCCAGATCGGGGTTTTTTGGCAGTCCCATCAACATGTGATAGATGGTGTCTGTTTCTCCCCAAGGTGCGCCCGCATCATTTAAGCGCTCACGGAAGACTGCATGCTGTGCCACATATGACGTAGCGTCGGCGGAGTCCTTCATCCGTAAGGCTTGCACTTGTTGCCGGAGGAGATACTGGGTACTCATGTCGGTTCTATTAAAATGCTCTTGTAGGATCTGCCAGGCCTTACGGGCTGTAATCGTGCGAGAGCGAGGAATGAGGGAAGCAACGGACGAGCTGAGTCGTCGGGTAAGAAGTTCCTTGGCCTTCATGTCTTTCAACAGCCATTCACGCATCTTCGCCATTTCGGCGTCCGTGGGACTATTTTTGTCGGCAGGCTCAGGGATACATCAGGAAAAAACCGAAGTGCCACATAGCGCTATATAGGCTACATACTGCTCGTAGGCTCATTGCAGGTCCCCCCCCTACATAGCGCTATATACCTCAGGCTATATCATTATTTGTGCTACATTGTATCCAGTATCTCGTGCATCAGCTATGTAGCCCTGCTATGTAGTGCCACATAGCCTCCAATAGTAAGCAACTTAGTTCATACCACTCAAACCAATGAGAACAATGAATCAATGATATGCATTTATAATTTATAATTATTCTACTCGTCTTCGCATCTGTTCTGCTCAGAATGACTACCATAATCCTCATCCTCGTCATCAGTCTCATTCACACCACTCCCCTGCTGGTATTCGCGAATGGCATTGTGAATTTCGTCATCGGAGACAGTCTGCATCTCCGACATCAGCCGGATCTACCTTAGCGTGGATTCTGTACCGTCGTCAGCAAATCTGTGAGATTTTAATAATGAAAAAACACTTACCTCCCATTGTCGTTGATCTCCTTCAGGATACCATCGAGAATGCCGTGGTCCTTCGTTCGTACATGGAATTTCTTGAGGTTAGCAAGGTGCTTGTCATAAGCCTCCTTGTACTCACCACACGAAAAACTA
>NW_024539465.1:0-16450 GCF_016758775.1 Suillus clintonianus | reverse complement strand
GCGACTGTTCACACCCCTGCTTGTCCACCCCTTACCCGTATGTTGTTCTCTTGTCAGTTTTCAGATCTCATTACACTTGTTGTCTGATCGCATGTGCGCAATGCGAGATAGAATTATTTCATATATATACCGTCTGTATTATTAATTAAAATTATTAAATTGCCTTGATTGCCTTGTGTGAACACTTATAACATAAACAAAATGGTGATTTGCATCTTAACCTTTAACCACCATGATCGACATGTACACCCTGCACTGCTGGATTCGAGGTACCGAAATCCACGAAAGTTTTCATTTAACAATTTCGCCATTGGACACTGTTGATATTCTGAAAACCATGATCAAAGTTAATCAAGCTCTTGAAATGCCGGCATCCAAATTGCGATTGTACAAGTTAAATGATCCGGTAGCCGAACCATACGAGGCGAATCTGCGGAATATGACGCTATCAATGCTTGGGGTACCATTGATGCCATCGCATCAGATATCCACCGTGTTTGGAGGACCGCCCCCGAAAGGTCACATCCATATCATCTTAGGTATGTAATGGCTTCAATACCTTGGCCATGCAACCAATTACTTTCAATCCTTCAGATGCACCGCAACTCATCATTCATTGCTGGGTACGAGGTAGCCCTGCGCAGGAGGGTTTTGACATCTCAATCTGGTCACACTTGTCAATTGGAGCCCTTAAAGCTCGCATCAAGGAGGCCGAATCAACGCTGAAGCATGTAGACCAAAGTGGCATCAGCTTATATAGAATATCTGGATTGGAGGACGATGTTAGGGAGAGTCTAGACACCATGAATGCGGGTGACTTGCTCAATGTATCAGAATGGTCGCATTTATACCATTATTTCCTGTGCATGCCAGTTCTAGAGCAGCTCCGGCTTGTTGTTCAAGTTTGCTCTGAACCCAATCGTGAGTCGATCCATTATCTCATGGAATTGAATTTCACAAATTTGTGGATGGCAGGGTCGACGAATCCTCCTCGATCTATGCACGCCATCTCAGCTGGAGAGGATGCGATCCAAATCGCGCGGCAATCCTTCCTTGCCAACACCGATACGCATTTCACAAAAGGAGGAAAGAAACGATCGCAATCTCCTTCTGCGAGCTCCCATCCTTCATCCTTTCGTGTACGCCAGCAGGACCCAAATCTACAGATGGCCTGTGGTCGCCCTCGGGAGGTCGAGGAAACCATTCCTCTCACGTTGCTGTATCCAGCCTTCGGCCAATTTATCGATGACAGCCAATCTTGCACTTACATACCGACCGAAGAAGACAACAATTTCATCGGCAGCCTGGCCCATGTGATGTCGGCAATGTATGAGAATGAAGACCAGCGACGAGAAGCGGTTAGCAAGGTGCTCAACGGATACAACATTCGCTTGTCCTTGAACGGCAAGGTCCGTGGTACTCGATACATAACGGACGGAAACATGTCCATGACTGTTGATGACCGTTGTCATCCTTATGTGATTGTCGAATTCAAGAACGAGACGGCGGGTTCCGGTTCAGAACCTTACATACAGGCTGCTATGTACTACCTACAGGCGACCAGAACGTACGCGGCCACTCTGTCTGGGTCTGCCCTTCCCTGCTTTCTGCTTATCATTTTCGGTTAGTGTCAAGATCTCCTCTGTTGTAGAATATGACATAGGAATTGATCATTTATCCAGGACCAACCATTGTATTCGCAAGTGCTGTCTGGACGTTACGTCCTGTTATTCAGATTCTTTCCACCCCTATTTCCTTCAATTTCCATTCCTTGGATCGGTACAATCATGTCACCGCTGTGCGGCACATGGCTGCATTCCGCAAAGCTGTCCAAACCCTCGAGACGCATTATCAAACGCTACCTCATCATTCTGAACTTGTCAGCAAGCTATCCCACCCCACAATCTTCCCATATCCAACAACCTTTACATCTCTCGACGACAACAGCACCATCGCCTTCAAATATATGGAGCACTTCCATGAAAATGGGCAACAGTCAAAAAGACTGATCTTTTTCGGGACCCTGAACGAAGGGGATGCTCAGGTTCCGATCTGCATCAAATTCGTCCAAGAATATTCACGTGACGCTCATATACATTGCGCTGCAGCAGGCCTTGCACCAAAATTACGAGGATTCGAACAGCTTCCTGGAGGCTGGTACATGGTGGTGATGGACAGACTTATCGGTTATGACCAATTGGCCGACGTGGCAATTGGCGAACAGATCCCCAAATCTGTGTTCGATCGCCTCGGGGATTGCCTGAGGTCTCTTCACAGCGACAAGCTGGTCCATGGCGATATACGCGATACTAATATCATGCTCAAGACGGTGGACAGGACAAACATTATGATAATAGACTTCGACTGGGCTGGGGTAGAAGGCGTCGTGCGATATCCGGCATTCGTGAATTACAAGGATATACAAAGGCCAGATGACGCGAGAGACGGACAACACATCAAGGCAGCTCATGACGAGGCTATGCTGGGTTTTCTCATGGCGAAGAGGTCGCAGAAGTAGTCCTATAAGATCACATAGATAGAATACATACCCTCCGATACCCTACAACAAGTGGCTCGACTTCCTCCCATGCATCCTCATCATCAAAATCAGCATCTTGACCGGCTGTTCCTGAGCACATGTGAGAGTATGAATGACTGCTAAGCTGTCCTGAACTAGTCTTCTTGAGTGCAGGTGAAAAGTTGGCGAGAAATTAACCTGCTGAGATTGCGATGGAATACGACAAACAACCGTATAAGGGGCATTAGGGAACTTCGTACATGAAAAAAAAATGAGACTGACTGAGAACGTTACCCTGCTGGTTACATTCCAATTACTTACTTGGAAGATTGGCACCCATTGCCTTCTAACCAATTAGCGGTGTCGACAAGTTCGAACATGGTACATGTATAAGCAGCACCATCGCCATGCTTGAGGAGACATTTCGCGATGATTACACATAGCGTTATCAATGACCACAGTGCGAAATGTGACACAAAACACCTCCAAAATACGTACTACTTACTGTACCATCGTACACTGTCCTACTCATCTGGGCACTCTTCAGATTCCGCACGCGACGTAGAAACCTTTGACGCTTCCTCATCATCGTATTCATCGTCACTGCCAAACCTATCTGTAACCCTTATCAAGCCTGTTTCTCGGCCCTGCATGCCTACCCTAGCTATAAAGCACTGATCCAAGCTATAGTTGACACGCTGTTTGCGGACCCTATTGAGATCCATATACAGCCTTATTCCATTAAGGATAGTACTAGGTGGGAAGCACCGATGCTTGCCTGGGTGATGCCTTGATTTAATGTGACTATTAACTACCCACAGGGACGAACTTACGATGGTTTGGCTTGGCCCTATTCACCTTCTGTTCAGCGATCTCCCATAGCAACATGGATGCGCGTCCCAAATCATCCCACATGTATACGCTTTGCGGTGCGATGACTATGCGAGAGTCCTGGATAGAATTCCACTCGAGGAAGGATGCCAACTGCTTATGATGCTCGCGAAAAATGAGAACCTCCAGTGTTGGATGGTCCAGAAGGCGCCTGATCAATGATACGATGATCGGCTCTGTGCCTACCAAGGCCCCCCACAGAGCAAGGTGAGTGAGGCGAGGGAAGCATTCCAAGCGGACATGCTGAAGCATATCCTTGTTGTCGACATCAAGATGAGTGAGATGGGAGAAAAAAGCGGTGGTTGTGACTGAATCCTCTGTCAGGGTAATGCCCATGTGCATGTGAAGGACGGTAAGTGGAAGGGCATCCAGGACCGGCTGGAGAGAGGATAAGTCCTTAAGATCCTCATTTTTGATCTCCAATGCAAGGTTTTTGATTCCTTTGCAAAGGGAGAGTATCTGAATCGCTGTGATGCCCTGGATGTGTCCTTCGAGATACATGGCGCTGATGGACGTCTTTGCGAATGCCTCATGCATGTCTCTACAGCGTAGGCATTGCAGAAATAGTGCAGCCTCTTCTTCATCCTCAAGAACTACGGATTTATATAGCAAACTTTCGAACCTGCCATCAAATTATCAGTAAGATGGCAAGTTTCTGGCATCACTATGATCTCACCATCCATATGTCCACCTCGAAAATGTAATCCAAGATGCTGCGCTTGCTCTTGTCCGAGTGGCCAGAGCAAATACCTTGATGATGATCTCGATGGGAATGTTGCTGGACATGGTTGGTTGTAGATTGCCTCGTCTCAGGTCTTATTACATGCATATAACATGTGTTGTGTCAACAATGGTAAATAAATGACCCAAACAGTCACCGCGAGAGAAGGGTGATTTATTATATATTCATGACGTCGAATTTGTTCACAAATTTAAATTAATACATACACATTACAGAAAGACATAAAAAGACACACATAATCACGCATACACATAAGAAGAATATTTCGATGCACAGAGCAGTTGTGTCAAGAGCTATATGGCCTATATATTCCTCAATCATTGTCTAGTACTATATTTGAAGAATCTCCTTGTAATTCACCCATACAACGGGCAAGGACCTTCTTGCAAACGTGGATGCTCCTTCTTCAGGGGTGGAAAATCATGCAGATTTTGTTGAAGATATTAGTACTCAGGAATTCTATACCTGCGTCTTGTCAGACCGCATAATTTACTTAGCAATGGTCGAGGGTGATGGAGTATTTTCCAAAGTCAATTCTGGGCACACACCGAGACAAGATGCTGATTATGAGCCTGCCAAATCCTGGATACAAGTGCTCACTGCCTCTCTTGCGCCAAATGCCAGATACCACAATGTATTTGTGATGTGGCGCCAGAGAGGCAGGGAGGAATTCACTCTAACTGATGGCAGGTTAATATCAACTCTGCAGAATTTCATCCGACATTTGGTGCCAGGATGAATGAGCTGCCGTCTATGACAGCTAGCTCATCCATAATGCGATCATCGCCAGCAGCATTTCACAAGCAAGAGTCACGTTCTCCCTGCCCCTCTGGAGCATTATCACAGATACAGTGCAGCATCTGGTATGTGGCGTCAAAGAGGCAGGGAGGACTCGACTCTGAGATGTTGGATGCTCATAATCTCCTCTGCCACCCAGAATTTTGCGCCATAGAGGCAGATAGCACTGGACTCTGGGATGTGGGACGCTGATATCACCCCTGATACCATACACCAATTTTTGATGAACTTTGCAATCGATAATGATGGTGTACCCGTGGTAGCTTGGGGTTTGGGAGTCATCATATATACCGCGAGGAATAAGACACAGCACGTGATGTATTCTTGAGGGCCTGAAACCAGCTTGTGAAATGCTGCTGGGGCTGGTCGCAGTGGTATTAGCTGACTGTCATAGACGGTAGCTGATTCATCCGGGAGCCAAATTCTGGATGCAATGATGCAGAATTCTGCGCCTACTCCGTGAAATTCCATGTGCAGGCGGCCAACCCCGACCTAACTCACCTTGTCCCCACGTTTGAAGGACTAGGAATCTTCAGTGAGGAGGATCTCATTCCCGAGCACCTCAGCAGATTTGTCCGACTCCTCCGTGCCATTACATGCAAAGGAAGGGAGTATGTATCTATTTCGTCAGGAAAACCCTGAAAATAGCGCAATTCCCTGCACCTCAGCAGATTTGTTGTACCCACAGCATGGGTGATATTTTCTTGAGGTCCTGACACCAGCTGTGAAATTCTGCTGGGGCTGGTCGCAGTGGTATTAGCTGGCTGTCATAGACGGTAGCTGATTCATCCGGGAGCCAAATTCTGGATGCAATGATGAAGAATTCTGCGCCTACTCCGTGAAATTCCATGCGCAGGCGGCCAACCCCGACTTAACTCACCTTGTCCCCGCGTTTGAAGGACTAGAAATCTTCAGTGAGGAGGATCTCATTCCCGAGCACCTCAGCAGATTTGCTGTACCCACACCATGTGATATTTTAATGTGGACCTGAAACCAGCTGGTGAAATGCTGCTGGCGCTGGTCGCAGTGGTATTAGCTGGCCGTCTTGGACGGCAGCTGATTCATCCTGGCGCCAAATTCTGGATGCAATGCTGCAGGAATATCCGACTTCTCCATGCCATTCCATGCGAAAGAAGGGAGTATGTATCTATTTCGTCAGGCAAACCCTGAAAATAGCGCAATTCCCTGCACCTCAGCAGAATTGTTGTACCCACAGCTTAGGTTATGTCTTCTTGAGGGCCAGACACCAGCCTGTGAAATTCTGCTGGTGTTGGTCGCTTGTGGCTGTCACTCCTGCTGCATTGCATTTGCAAAGTTGCGCCAGAGAGGCAGAGAGCACTGGCCCCTGGGATGTGTGACGCCCATATCACCTCGGATACCCTACAACAAGTTTTGACAAACCCTGCAATCGATACAGATGGTGTACCCGTGGTAGCTTGGGTTTGTCAAGTCATCATATCTATTGAAAGGGTGGGTTATAAATCTCGTCATACTCACTGAAGTAATCTTCCAGATATGATATATGGGATGGATCACCTCTGCCGCCTGGACTGTGGTGCCAGAGAGGCAGGGAGCACTGAACCCTGGGACGTGGTACGCTCATTGTCACCTCTGCCGCATTACCACATCCTGCAGCTCAGCAGAATTGTTTTACCCACAGCATAGGTGATGTTTTATTGCGGGCCAGACACCAGCTTGTGAAATTCCGCCTTTCCAGCACCACATTCCACATGCAACATCCTCCCCATCAATTCTCTCTCGAACAAATCTTTCCTCAGCGCAGGAGGCCATGACTTCACAACAACGAGATCCGTCTCGTTGCTGATTCCTAGTCCTTGCTGTGGGGCAGGAGTGATATCAGCATGCCACAACCAAGAGTCAAGTGGTCCTTGCCTCTCTGGCGCCACATAAGAGATACAGCAGCATAGGTGATATTTTCTTGAGGGCCAGATACCAGCTTGTGGAATTCTGCCTTTTTGGCGCCACATTGCAGATGCAATGCGGCAGAGGTGATATGGGCGTCCCACATCCCAGGGGCCAGTGCTCTCTGCCTCTCTGGCGCCACTTTCCAAATGCAATGCAGCAGGAGTGATAGCCACAAGCGACCAACACCAGCAGAATTTCGCAGTCTGGTGTCTGGCCCTCAAGAAGACATCACCTAAGCTGTGGGTACAACAATTCTGCTGAGGTGCTGTCACTCTCCGGCATTGGATCTGGAAAGTGGCGGGATACAATGCTCGCTATTTCTGGCGCCAGATTCCTGATGTAATGCTGCAGGAGTGATATCAGCGTGCCACATCCCAGAGTCAAGTGCTCCCTGCCTCTCTGGCGCCACATAACATATACTGCAGCACAGGTGATGCTTTCCTGAGGGCCAGACACCAGCCTGTGAAATTCCGCCTATCTGGCGCCACATTTCAGATGCAATGTGGCAGGAGTGATATCAGCATGCCACATCCCAGAGTCAAGTGCTCCCTGCCTCCCTGGCGCCACATACCTAGATATAGTGCGGCAGACCCATTGCATCTTGTATGTGGCGCAGGAGAGGCAGGGAGCACTCGACTCTGGGATGTGGCAGCCTCATATCACTCCTGCCCATTGCGTCTGACTTTGTAGACATATCATTGTACGTACGAGATTATGTACATAAGACGATAGAATACTACCCCTGCCTTGAAGCAGCCCCATGATTATATCATCGGTTAGCATTTCAGATACTTGACATAAGAGGGCAACTTATGCATATGTCACACGTGTAGCTCCCTGAATGATGCACGTGCTTTATTATTCAATTAGACCCATGATAGCAATGTCAAACTGGCTTCGAGTCAATTCAGTGCATCGGATCAGCAGATCGGTTGAGAATGGTGTCATCTAGAACCAGAGCTAAGGTACCATGGTTTCCGATGCACCCCATATGTGCCAATTGCTTGAACATTCATTATAACACATCCTCTGAGATGGACTTCACCCACTTCCTCATTCCACACCATGCCAGCAGTAGACTCATATCACACCCACACCATTGTTTTTGGGGAGTCGAGCTCAGTCAACCCTGGAGCAATCACACCTGTGGGTCCACCGGCGACCTCCTTGGCAGCCATGCTCATCATAGGGACATCCGACACATCTTCAAGTCATGATGTCTGGAGTTTTGACAATTTATAGGGTCAAAACAGAAATAGGTTTCAAACTTGTAAAAATATATCTTTTGGTGGGCTGGTACATATCATGGAGGGTACTTCTGTGATGGATATGAGCCAACAATTAAGAAAATCGGCGGTTCGGTTGTGGAGATATGTCCAAAATACTGATATTTGAGCCCACCTCCCATATCACATGAATGCCGACCTCCGGAGGGTCTGGGACCATTCCCAATCGATTCAGAGGCCTCAAATACCCTAGGAGAGATGTTTTCAGTATCGGTATTGAGGCGGAACACCGGGATAGTGACATATAGGAGGTCAGGAGGAGGGGGAGGACCTTGTATATCTCAGGAACACGATTTTTCCGGGCAATTCTGGCATGACCATCGTGTTCAGAGGGCTCAATAACCCCCAGGAAAAATGCTTCTGAAGGACAGGCTAGTCATATGAAGTCTAGAAAAATCGATCTTTGGGTGGGGGAGCATGGCCTTGGTGGCCAACTTATAGGGTCAAAACAGAAATAGGTTTCAAACTTGTAAAAAAATATCTTTTGGTGGGCTGGTACATATCATGGAGGGTACTTCTGGGATGGATATGAGCCAACAATTAAGAAAATCGGCGGTTCGGCTGTGGAGATATGTCCAAAATACTGATATTTGAGCCTACCTCCCATATCACATGAATGCCGACCTCCGGAAGGTCTGGGACCATTCCCAATCGATTCAGAGGCCTCGAATACCCTAGGAGAGATGTTTTCGGTATCGGTATTGAGGCGGAATACCGGGATAGTGACATACAGGAGGTCAGGAGGAGGGGGAGGACCCTGTATATCTCAGGAAGACGATTTTTCCAGGCAATTCTGGCATGACCATCGTGTTCAGAGGGCTCAATAACCCCCAGGAAAAATGCTTCTGAAGGACAGGCTAGTCATATGAAGTCTAGAAAAATCGATCTTTGGGTGGGGGAGCATGGCCTTGGTGGCCAACTTTGGAAGATGATTTTTAGAGCAAATTCCGGCTCGACCAACGTCTTCAGATGGTCAAATAACCTCAAGAACGAGTCCTAGCTAAAGCCGAGCAAGCCATATGAAGGCTGAAAAAATCGATCTTTGGGTGGGGGAAGGATGACAGGGGCAGCCAACTTTGGAACATGATTTTTAGAGGGAAATCTGGCTCGACCAACGTGTTTGTATGGTCCAATAACCTCTAGAACGAGTCCTACCTAAAGACGAGCAAGCCATATGGAGGCTGAAAAAATCGATCTTTGGGTGGGGGAGCATGGCCTTGGTGGTCAACTTCGGAATTTGATTTTCTCATGCAAATCTGGCTTGACCATCCTTTTCAGAGTGTTCAATAACCTCGGAAACAAGTCCTAAATCAACCCTTGCGAGTCATATGAAGGCTGTAAAAATCGATATGTGGGGGAGGCCTGCATGCCCTAGGGGGTCAACTCCAGCATTTGATTTCTTCGTGCAATTCTGGCTCGACCATCGTTTTCGGAGTGTTCAGTAACCTCGGAATCAAGTCCTACATGATGCCAGGCAAGTCACATGAAGGCTGTAAAAATCGATGTGTGGGGGGGCCAGCATGGCCTAGGGGGTCAACTTCAGCATTTGATTTCTTTGTGCAATTCTGGCTCGACCATCCTTTTCGTAGTGTTCAATAACCTCGAAATCAAGTCCTACATGATGCCAGGCAAGTCACATGAAGGCTGTAAAAATCGATGTGTGGGGGGGCCAGCATGGCCTAGGGGGTCAACTTTGGAATTTGATTTTATTGTGCAATTATGGCTCGACAAATGTGTTCAGATGCTCCAATAACCTCTAGAAAGAGTCCTAGATACAGCCAAGCAAGCCATATGAAGGCTGAAAAAATCGATCTTTGGGTGGGGGGGGAGGGGCATGACAGGGGTTGTAGTCAAATTTGGAATATGATTTTAAGAGGGAAATCTGGCATGACCAACATGTTTGTATGGTCCAATAACCTCTAAAATGAGTCATGCCTGAAGTCAAGCAGGTCATATCAAGGCTGTTAAAATCGATGTGTGGGGGGCCAGCATGACCTGGGTGGTCAACTTTGAGAATTGATTTCTTCGTGCAAATCTGGCATTACCATGGTCTTTATATTGCTCAATAACCTCAAAATCAAGTCCTACCTTATCCTCCCCAAGTCATATGAAGGCTGTAAAAATCGATCTTAGGAGAGTGTGGTGCTGCTGCTGCTTACATAAGCAAGAATGCGGTCCTCTCAGAGGGGGCCTGCTCACCACTCAATGCCACTGTGATGCACCCGCAAATAAATCTTGCTGATTTGTTTCCGAGGTTCAGAGTGTTAGATCCTGCCTGTATCTGCCTTATGAAACACCAAAATTGTGAATTGCAGAGGTGTTATGCAGAAATGCACAGCAGGGACCAAGCTGTTCACCTCTGATAGAGGTGGCCATCTTGTACATGTATATTTTCGCTTTTTTACGATCTTCTTGGCTTTGGTGGATTTCACACAAACAAGACTTGTCCAAGTCCTGAGATTTGACTGACTTTTGCTTCTTGTCTGGTATTGACTTGCATGACAGGGGCAGCCAACTTTTGAACTTTATTTTAGAGGGAAATCTGGCAGAGTCCTTAGATTTGACCGATGTTCGCTTCTTGGCTGGCTTTGGCTTCAAAAATGTCTCTCTTCATAACTCCATGAAAGCGAAAATATAAGTAGAAGTTGGCCACCTCTATCAGAGATGAATCCCCCATGAAGGGGAGGAGTCCTCAGATTTGACTGACTTTCACTTCTTGGCTGGCAAAACCTGGACCTTGCCACTCAAATAGCCCTCAGAGCGAAAATCCTGGTCACCTCTATCAGAGATGAATCCCGCATGAAGGAGGAAAACCAGAGCCTTGCCACTCAAATTGTCCCCAGAGCCAACAAGAAAGTGAAAAGTTAAAAGAAGCGAAAATAAAAAGTGTTGGCCACCTCTATCAAAGGTGAATCCTGCATGAAGGGAAGGAGCACTTAGATTTGACCAACTTTCACTTCTTGGCTGGCAAGGCCATGTGGGCCAACATGTGGCCGACTGTCATATGAATAAGTTGCCCTTGGGCAATGGATGATACAGTGGAATTTGACTGCATCTCTGATGGAACCGCAGGAAGAAAGTTAATGTTCAAGGATATCCAATTCACTGGTTAGTTTGTAAAGCGGTGTCCGGAGCTTCTTCTAACACTCTAGCTACAATCAGTGCCCATGAAGGGGAAAAACCCTTAGATTTGACCGACTTTCACTTCTTGGCTTGCAAAACCTGGACATGGCCACCCAAATAGCCCTCAGAGCGAAAATCATGGTCACCTCTATCAGAGATGAATCCCACATGAAGGGGGGAAACCAGGACCTTGCTACCCAAATTGCCCCCAGAGCCAACAAGAAAGTGAAAAGGTAAAAAAAGCGAAATTCCTGGCCACCTCTATCAGAGCTGTTTCCCCCATGAAAGGAGGGACCAAGATCTTGCTACCCAAATACCCCTCAGAGCGAAAATCATGGTCACCTCTATCAGGGATGAATCCCACATGAAGGGGGGAAACCAGGACCTTGCTACCCAAATTGCCCCCAGAGCCAACAAGAAAGTGAAAAGGTAACAAAAGCGAAATTTATAGGGTCAAGACAGAAATAGGTTTCAAACTTGTAAAAAAATATCTTTTGGTGGGCTGGTACATATCATGGAGGTTACTTCTGGGATGGATATGAGCCAACAATTAAGAAAAACGGCGGTTCGGTTGTGGAGATATGTCCAAAATACTGATATTTGAGCCTACCTCCCATATCACATGAATGCCGACCTCCGGAAGGTCTGAGACCATTCCCAATCGATTCAGAGGCCTCAAATACCCTAGGAGAGATGTTTTCGGTATCAGTATTGAGGCGGAACACCGGGATAGTGACATATATGAGGTCAGGAGGAGGGGGAGGACCCTGTATATCTCAGGAACACGATTTTTCCAGGCAATTCTGGCATGACCATCGTGTTCAGAGGGCTCAATAACCCCCAGGAAAAATGCTTTTGAAGGACAGGCTGGTCATATGAAGTCTAGAAAAATCGATCTTTGGGTGAGGGAGCATGGCCTTGGTGGCCAACTTTGGAAGATGATTTTTAGAGCAAAATCCGGCTCGACCAACGTCTTCAGATGGTCAAATAACCTCAAGAACAAGTCCTAGCTAAAGCCAAGCAAGCCATATGAAGGCTGAAAAAATCGATCTTTGGGTGGGGGGAGGATGTCAGGGGCAGCCAACTTTGGAACATGATTTTTAGAGGGAAATCTGGCTCGACCAACGTGTTTGTATGGTCGAATAACCTCTAGAACGAGTCCTACCTAAAGAAAAGCAAGCCATATGGAGGCTGAAAAAATCGATCTTTGGGTGGGGGAGCATGGCCTTGGTGGTCAACTTCGGAATTTGATTTTCTCATGCAAATCTGGCTCGACCATCCTTTTCAGAGTGTTCAATAACCTCGGAAACAAGTCCTACATCAACCCTTGCGAGTCATATGAAGGCTGTAAAAATCAATATGTGGGGGAGGCCTGCATGCCCTAGGGGGTCAACTCCAGCATTTGATTTCTTCGTGCAATTCTGGCTCGACCATCCTTTTCGGAGTGTTCAGTAACCTCGGAATCAAGTCCTACATGATGCCAGGCAAGTCACATGAAGGCTGTAAAAATCGATGTGTGGGGGGGCCAGCATGGCCTAGGGGGTCAACTCCAGCATTTGATTTCTTTGTGCAATTCTGGCTCGACAATCCTTTTCGTAGTGTTCAATAACCTCGAAATCAAGTCCTACATGATGCCAGGCAAGTCACATGAAGGCTGTAAAAATCGATGTGTGGGGGGGCCAGCATGGCCTAGGGGGTCAACTTTGGAATTTGATTTTATTGTGCAATTATGGCTCGACAAATGTGTTCAGATGGTCCAATAACCTCTAGAAAGAGTCCTAGCTACAGCCAAGCAAGCCATATGAAGGCTGAAAAAATCGATCTTTGGGTGGGGGGGGAGGGGCATGACAGGGGTTGTAGTCAAATTTGGAATATGATTTTAAGAGGGAAATCTGGCATGACCAACATGTTTGTATGGTCCAATAACCTCTAAAATGAGTCATGCCTGAAGTCAAGCAGGTCATATCAAGGCTGTTAAAATCGATGTGTGGGGGGCCAGCATGACCTGGGTGGTCAACTTTGAGAATTGATTTCTTCGTGCAAATCTGGCATGACCATGGTCTTTGTATTGCTCAATAACCTCAAAATCAAGTCCTACCTTATCCTCCCCAAGTCATATGAAGGCTGTAAAAATCGATCTTAGGAGAGTGTGGTGCTGCTGCTGCTTACATAAGCAAGAATGCGGTCCTCTCAGAGGGGGCCTGCTCACCACTCAATGCCACTGTGATGCACCAGCAAATAAATCTTGCTGATTTGTTTCCGAGGTTCAGAGTGTTAGATCCTGCCTGTATCTGCCTTATGAAACACCAAAATTGTGAATTGCAGAGGTGTTATGCAGAAATGCACAGCAGGGACCAAGCTGTTCACCTCTGATAGAGGTGGCCATCTTGTACATGTATATTTTCGCTTTTTTACGATCTTCTTGGCTTTGGTGGATTTCACACAAACAAGACTTGTCCAAGTCCTGAGATTTGACTGACTTTTGCTTCTTGTCTGGTATTGACTTGCATGACAGGGGCAGCCAACTTTTGAACTTTATTTTAGAGGGAAATCTGGCAGAGTCCTTAGATTTGACCGATGTTCGCTTCTTGGCTGGCTTTGGCTTCATAAATGTCTCTCTTCATAACTCCATGAAAGCGAAAATATAAGTAGAAGTTGGCCACCTCTATCAGAGATGAATCCCCCATGAAGGGGAGGAGTCCTCAGATTTGACTGACTTTCACTTCTTGGCTGGCAAATCCTGGACCTTGCCACCCAAATAGCTCTCGGAGCGAAAATCCTGGTCACCTCTATCAGAGATGAATTCCGCATGAAGGAGGAAAACTTGGGCCTTGCCACCCAAATTGTCTCCAGAGTCAACAAGAAAGTGAAAAGGTAAAAGAAGCGAAAATAAAAAGTGTTGGCCACCTCTATCAAAGGTGAATCCTGCATGAAGGGAAGGAGCCCTTAGATTTGACCAACTTTCACTTCTTGGCTGTCAAAACCATGTGGGCCAACATGTGGCCGACTGTCATATGAATAAGTTGTTCTTGTGCAATGGACGATACAGTGGAATTTGACTGCCTCTCCAATGGAAGAATTCACTGGTTAGTTTGTAAAGCGGTGTCCGGAGCTTCTTCTAACACTATAGCTACATTTCAGATGACGAGTCAATGGTCAATCCTCATGCAGACTAAATCAGTCAAATCATAATGAAGCTTGGGTGAAGGGATGGTAGATGAACGCTTGAAAAAGGGTCGTACTCACCAGGTTAGGTGTGTATCAATTCGTCCCATGCCTCACTTTCTATCATTAACATTTGGCTAAGCCTTGGGGAAGAAGCACCGGACCAAGAAGAACAGACAATGTACAGTCATTGCTGGGATTCAGACTATCCTGCAACTATCTTCATTTTCAAATATACTTCGTTGGGTAGGTCATGGTATTTTCTGTGTCCCCACTCATGCCAACTCCTGACCCCCCCTAATACAACCCTCAACCCAGACGACTTTTTCCTGACCTTGCTTGCATCATTCCAACAACATCAAAGAAATCATAATGATATTATGGCAAGGAACACTTACGAAGTCGAAGCCAGCCAAGAAATGAAAGTCAGTCAAATCTAAGACTCAGACAACCTTAAATTGTTACGAGTGATTGTGGATACATATGAAAGACATCAGTTTTGGTGAGGAAATAGGAATGTGAACTCTGGGGAGCCACAAGGATATAGACCTTGATAGGCGAGCTAGTGAATCTGAAGCGCAAATCCTGGTCACCTCTATCAGAGATGAATCCCCCATGAAGGGGGGAAACCAGGATCAACTTTCTTTGACTTCCTAGCTGGCCTTCACTCCGCAGGTGTCCCTCTTCATAAGGTCATTATAGGTTTACTACACCATTTGCTCACAGGCTTTCTGAGATCAGAAATTTATGAAACCAAGGCCGGCCAAGAAGCAAAACCAGTCAAATCTAAGACTCGGACAACCTTTCTGTGTGTAAAGGAAAGGTATGAATATCAACTTTTATTGAGGGCCGACATGTGGCTGACTGTCATATGAATAAGTCGCCCTTGGGCAATGGATGGTACGATGGAACATGATTGTATCTCTGACGGAACCATGGGAAGAAAGTTAATGTTCAAGGACATTGAATTCACTGGTTAGTTTGTAAAGCGGTGTCCGGAGCTTCTTCTAACACTATAGCTACATTCAGATGACGAGTCAATGGTCAATCCTCATGCAGACTAAATCAGTCAAATGATAATGAAGCTGCCAAGAGGGAGGTTCAAGAAGTCAAAGCCAGAAAATGACCATGGCAATATTCCTCGGAGTCGTTTGGGTGAAGGGATGGTAGATGAACGCTTGAAAAAGGGTTGTACTCACCAGATTAGGTGTGTATCAATTTGTCCCTTGACTCACTTTAGGTTTGACATCAAAGCGGGAGGTCACCTCTAATTCCATGATACACATGGCACCCGAAGAAGACTTGTTACTATGCCCATCCACCGAGATTTGTGAAGTTGACACCCATGGGTTTACTACACCGGGCCAACATGTGGCCGACTGTCATATGAATGAGTTGCTCTTGAGCAATTGACGGATAGACTGCATGAACCTGACAATGAATCAGACACTGATATGCCATAATGCTCTGATTATCTGTACCCTATGCCAAGCAACAGCCACATCGCTCCACAGAACACCAATATGTTCGCCTTCACTGACCATCAGCCCTCAGCGACATGCAGCCCTCAGCCCATGGAAACCCTTTTCCAAATTCAATCCCCCATCTAATCATGCCCTGTGCCCAATACGACCTCAACCCAGGCGGCTGAGCATCAGTCACCAATCCAATGCAAAACCCTCAGCCCAGTGAAGCCCTCTACCCAATCCAACCCCAGCCCAGCAAAGCCCTCTATCCAATCTGACCCTCGGCCCAGTGTAACCCTCTGCCCAATCCAACCCTCAACCCAGGCAACTATTTATTGACCTTGTTTGCACCATTACAACAGCATCTGTCGAATCCTGATGGAATTATGAATAGGGTCACTTACAAGGCCAAAGCCAGCCAAGAAGCGAAAGGCAGTCAAGTCTAAAACTCAGACAGCCTTTGTTCACACACAAAGGTTGTCCCAGTCTTAGATTTGACTGACTTTTGTTTCTTGGATGCCTTTGCCTTTTTAAA
>NW_024539464.1:0-16510 GCF_016758775.1 Suillus clintonianus | reverse complement strand
TTTAGGATGCATTCAGCAGTACCGTGCCTGGTCATTTGACGGTACCTTGCTTCCTTTTGATGTGCCCTGCTTACCTCTGCCTTGATTTGGCTCTTTACTTCGCACCTGGTTTGTGCCGGCTACTCAGCTTGTTTTTAGAAGGCCTCCTGCTATTCATGTCTATTCATGTATACTACCTGGTCGATACCAATCGAGCCGTCATCATGGGGTGATTAGTAATGATCGATATCGATCCGATGATGTCAGTTTTGCTCTTTTCATGCACTAAGTCCACAGCGCGCCACAATGATCAGCGATGAATCATTCCGAGTCAAATTCCAAAGTCTCTATGTTAAGCCCTGAGTGATTGTCTTATAATGGTAGTGACCAGTCTCTCTGAACACTCGAGCATGAAAAAAACACAGATTGATTACTATGTGAGCAAATATGTTGCGTGGTACTATGTACATGCACAGTCACAAGTGTATTACAAGAACATAAACAAAAGAGTATCGATTAACAAAACTTTTAAATCTACTAGATCAATCATGAGCGTCGCGCTCTCCTGCGGGAATCATCAGCAATGATCCCAGACATATAAGCAAGGTATACATACTTGTGCAATCCTCCATCTTCAGTGCGCTTGCGGTCATTGCGTGGGGTCGGGTCACCAATTGCGTTGTCCCGCTCTCGTGGATTGAATGCGACACGGTTACGACGAAGACGAGTTCCCTCAGGTGCAGCAGCATCCGGTGGTTGACTATTGTCAACCATTGTAGTATGGCCGCGCTTACCACTGACAACTCGCCGAGGCTGTCGTTGAGTTGGAGTTGCAACACTCGCAACACCTTCGTCTTGGCTGGTGGTCTGACCATCCACGACGGGCACCGCAGGAAGACACACATCTGGAAAAGGCGTCGCAGGGAGAACAACTTCCGTCATAGGTATCGAAGGTACTGCAGGGAGGCTGGGTTCTGTCATGGGTGTCAGGGGGGTGGAGTTTGTGTCCGGATGTGAAAGGTCAGAAGAAGTGCCAATAGACGCATCAACTGGAGTGTGACTATGTACCAAATGCTGGGAGACGTCTCCAGATGGTGAAAACTCCAAGGAATTGAGGGCCCCAGTGGACGCATCAACTGGAGTGTGTGTTGAATTCTGGGAGTCGTCTCCGGATAGCGGAAACTCCAAAGAGTTGAGGGCCAATATCACCTCGAGGGGGGCACGGTCAAGGAAAGCATATGGATCAAAAGCGGATGGGTCGGCATCCAAGAGTTCGTCAGAAGGGACTGGGTGGGAATATCCAAACGCCTGCGGTAAATTACTAACAGGTGATGTATCAGCGATGGGGGGGGAAATCAGCCTGTAAATCAAGTGATGCATCACCCAATGCATCACCCATGGCTGGTAATGCATCACCCATGGCTGGTAATGCATCACCCATGGCGGGTAATGCATCACTGTCGTTCAAAACGTAACCCTGTAAAGCGAGAACTGCGTCCCTAGTTTGCTGTCCATATCCAGAAAGCTCCGCATTATCACCCGGGCTGTTGACGCGGATGGGTGATGCAGCAGTGGAGTCCTGCAGCAGCCAGATCAGTTGTGCCAGCATTGCATTACCAATGCATCACATACCAACATGGCATCAGTGAGAGAACCGTCTGATGCAGGCATCCTATATAAGCCTCTGGAACTTTCATGCACACCACCATCGTCGCCGTCCTCTGAGCCCGATGAAGTCTCTCCATCGTCTTCATCATCCGAATCTGAGTCTATGGCACTATCTGCCTCGTGGGATAATGCTGATTCGAATGCTATGCCAACATGGTGAGCACTGAGTAGCATAAAACACCTCAAACGTACCAGTGGCATCCTTGACAAAGCTCAGGAAAGCGCTCTGCATCGAATCAAAGTTACTGTAAGCCTGGTTGAACTGCGCGCCACTCTCGAGTTCCCCAACATGGTAGCTTAATAATATGGGTGAGTGCCGTCATTGTTTACTATCAATTATCACTTACTTGAATACAGACACTTCGCCTGTGCTTGGATCATGCCCCCCCATCAACACGGTGAACTTCCAACCACCCGTAATATGCCTGAGGTACTGAAGAATACGATCCAGCATGGGCCCCAGTTCACGAATTGCCCTGGTTTGTTCCATCAAGAATGATATATATACATGTGGGTGGTACGCACTTTGTTTTAGTACTGTCGTCGACTTTTGGCGCCTTCCCCTTTTTCAGATTTGCACGAGTTTTCGCATACCTTGCCTTTGTTTTAGAATACTTCCTCTCGATCTTGGCTTTGACTTCTTCGCTCTCCTCCACATACATCTGGCGAATGATATCACGACGCTTATTCAACTTCGGGCCCCGCTCGGTAATGTTCTGCTCGTGAATGGCCTTGTCTGCTACGTGTTTGATCTTTTTTTCGTAGAACTTGTGGGAGTATAGGTCTATTTTCTGGGGAGCACGAGTACCTCTCATCTCGACACCACCAGCTAACACGGTGTCAAACCTCAGCACCCCCCTAATACCGCTTGTACGGCCCAGACGCGATGGATTTGTCTGCCACCTATACCAGGTGATTAACCGCTACAATCCAATTAGTATATCTCTGACGCAATGTGTAGATGACACTTACCTTTTTCCTCTCTGCAACGGCTTGTGCTAGAGCTACGGTTTGTTCTGGTGTAAGAACCTCGTCATCTGGCAGGTCACCGAAGAGAGCCTTCCGCTCAGGCCAACACTCGAAGAACTTCATGCCAATCTCGGCACTAAAATTCGCGTACTTCCTGGACACGGTACATGCCCGATATTGCGTCAAGTAACTCGCAAGGAACTCCTCTTGGTCCTTGGTCCATTTTTTCTGTGGCATCCTTTAGAGCAGGTGAGTTTTCAAGGCGAGTAGGCGCGACAACACGACTATGTGGGATGGCAGACGCGACGAACGCGACTATGTGGGACGTGGATAAGTAAGGCAACTAGGAAGAGAATCTGTGTGTTTAGTTCTCAATTTTGATGCGCGAATCAGGTATTCGATCCAATCTTTCTGTCTTGGTCCTTTGGACTCTTTCCCTTCTGACAGCAACGCTTCTCAAGATCCACGGTGCACTAGTTACAATCACGGCTACAAGACTAATACAACGTAACAAATGGTATGTTCAGTTTTGCACACTCTCCGCTGCAATGAACCTCTATGTTCTGATGTACCAAATTTAGTGCCAACATCACAATGCAGTATTACGAGGTCTAACCCACCTTTTGTTTTTTTTGACCGCAAAATATCCTGTCAGGGTACTTGGTCGTTTAGACGACTCTCTGTACAAATGGTTCATGTGGATGAACCATCGTATACGCTACGACAAACAATGTTAGAATACTTTTGTCACAAAGGTGAGAACGTACGCGACGCCTGAGTATGATCGCATTATTGACTATTGCCTGCCCCAGGCTACTCAACTCTTCAGTCAGCGGTACCTCTGGATAGTGGACAGCGCGTTCCGGCCATGTTGAAAAAAATTGGGAGTCGACACTATTCCAGAGCGTCTCCAATTCGTCTACTGACCCGTTATTTGCAATCTTAAAGGCAGGTATAAATGACTTGAGCATCTGACGCTGCTCGTGCGACAGAATCCTGGTCTGCGACATCGACATGGGGTTGTTCTGGTTGAAGGTGCGTGTCTCCTCTAAATCACACAGTATATATTTTAAGATCTTCCACAAGGGATTTGCATACCACAACCAATTATAGGTACGCGAATCAATATATCTATTAACGATGACTACATGATTGCTAGGTGACCAATCCCGAAGCTCAAGACAGAATTCCGGACAGATTTACATGTGCGTGTTGTGGCGCACCTCAGCCCACCGAAAGTATCGAACAATCCACTAAATTTTGAATCAGCGAACGACATTGGATTGAAGTGTGCCCTACTTACCAGCTTAGTCCTCCGCACAGCGCCCATTACTGCAAGTGCTTGGTCTGCTGACAATGTTGAATTGGTGGGTATGCCAGGGAACAAAGCTCGCTCCGGTGGCCAAAGTCTGAACCACCGGTAAAAAATATCATTGAAGAATTCGCTAAAATCTCTTTGACTTGCGCGAGCGTTGAAGAGCTCAAAGTATTCATCCGAGTTGGCTTGGAGAAACTCATCCTGAGCATTCCATACATGACGTCGGTAAGGGGGACACCCTGACATCTGTATCGCTGACATGTCAGTTAAGATGGATATGAAAAAAACGGGGCTCGTACAATGGCTCAAGGTGGACGGTAATGATAAGGATCGATTTTGGTAAGGACGATTTTTATTTATGGGCCACCAAAGAAGCTCGCCCATAATCATGTGATCATACTCTAGAACTACATAGGCAATTTTACAATAATGTCTGACATAACAGAGCTCGACGGCTGTACTTTGATACCAAGTCCTCGTCTACCTCACTCACAGCTGCATAGCACCATAGTTCTTCAGTAGCCGCAACAATGAGTTTACACCGGCACACGAAGCCATCAACGCGATCGTGATGAACTGAGGTTGTGTAACGTAGATACTCTTCAATGTGGCCCAATGTCTCAAGCCGTTCAGACAGGGTATCCAAAACCGCTTGTCGGCCATGTTCAAAGTTATTCACCAATTCATCGGACAGTTTGTCCAGCTGAATGCATGCCCTGAGCTTGGACTCGACATCTTCGACACCAATTCTTTAGCGGGGGCCATAAGTCAGTAAGGTCTAAATATGTTCATCGAAACAAATTCATACATAGCTGCACCATTGGCTAGCTGGACAGGTTCAGACTGGATACTCTGCTTAGCACCAATAATTCGTTCCTTATTCCTGTATGAGGTCTGTTACTACCGTAAATTCAGACCAATTGAATATATACGCACCTGTGATAGTATTGCCGTCTGGATGCGCGTGCAGCTTCAGTACGCTCTTCTTGAGTTTTATGCAATTGAGGACGGCCCATGACTACTCTACAGTAAGACATAAGTCAGTGATCAGTGAGGTCTGAATACATTCATTGAAGAAATTTGTACGGACTCATCTGTGTTGCTCTTCTTGAGTGAATTGCGTAAGCTCTGCTTAGCAGCATTACATCGTTCCTTATTCCTGTATGAGGTTTGTTACTACAATTCAGACCAAGTGGATATTTACGCACCTCTGATAGTATTTCCGTCTGGAAATGCGTGCAGCTTCAGTACTCTCTTCTTGAGTTTTGTGCAATCGAGGACGGCCCATGACTACTCTACGAGTTCACTGTGAGTTGGAGATTTAGTACTGGGTTGGAGATTTATGATAGATTTACAATACCCTAGGACATCAACTAGGCCGCGGATTTAGCAAAACCGGCACTTCTCGCTGAGTCTAGTCTATACAGTCTTGTTCTCAATGAGATTCGCACTGAAACTAAACACCCCCTCGAGCACTTCTGGTACCATTCATACATGGTATTGTGCGCCTTCTCTAGTGACTCCCAGTCCGCGTCATATCTAGTGACTCCCAGTCCGCGTCATATCTAGTGACTCCCAGTCCGCGTATCTCGCCTCCCAATGGTATTGTGCGCCTTCTCTAGTGACTCCCAGTCCGCGTCATATCTAGTGACTCCCAGTCCGCGTATCTCGCCTCCCAAGGCAGCGGGACATGATCCATCGAACGGGCTCTAGTGAAGAACTTGACACTGGTGGCACCCATTATTTCCGCGGAGCGTAGGAAGATGGTCGCAATGGAAGGGGAGCGTAGGAAGATGGTCGCAATGGAAGGTAGGTTGAGGCTGGTATGAGTAGCGTCGAACGCGCGGATCTGAGCTTACATAGAACCTCGAAGTGTGTCAAAACGCCGTTCAATGATGCCACTCATTGTCACTCCTTATTTCTCATCAAAATTCACACTGAAATTCATGGCAGCCAAGCGCGATCATATTGCACACAGTAGAAACAACTTGGAAGGCTTCAAGAAACATGTTACATACAATGCATACATTAGGGCAATATCTCCGTTTCACCGCGGTCGATTGCCGCTTCCATCAACTGGATGCCTTCGGCTACTGAGCGCACCTTAGAAAACGAGGCCCTGCTCACGCCAATAACATGGGAAGAAGTCTGCTGCCTGTTGGTGAATCACTAGTCAGTAAGTGTTAATTTGAAAATAAAACGATGCAAATTAATTACCAAGTGGAGAAGATGCCAATGCGGCGTCCACGAGTCACCCAATAGAAGGGTCCCATAGCATCGTTTGGAGGTATGTCGTAGGTCACATTGACCTGAGGCTGGGTGACGCCTGACGTCGCGGGAGAGACGGTGACAGCTGGGGCAGGCACTGGAACTGGAGTTGGCGCTGGTGTGAGTGGAGCTGAGGCTGTAGGTGGTATGGGCGCTGACACAGGTGGCACAGTGACACCTGACGTTGCAGGAGAGATGGTGACAGATGGGGCAGACACCGGAACTGGAGTTGGCGCTGGTGTGAGTGGAACTGAGGTGGTAGTGGTGGAAACAGTGCTGATGGCAGAAACAGCAGCGACCAATGCGTTCTGCACCACGCCGTGGATCGTGGAGGTCACATCGGATGCCTGCTTCCCAGTGATGTTCAATTGCACCAAGAGCGCAGCAAGACTATCTGTAGAATATATGGTCAGGATTAGAGCGCACTTGAGGACACTTTTGCTTACCAGTACAATTGCCAGTACCATTACCACCAGCAATGGGCGCCGCAGGCACAGCATCTATCGTGCTTGTGGAGGTCATCGTTGGGTGTAAATAGTAGGCGGAGAATTAATATTGAAAATTGGGACTCACCTGTATACACAATTCTGGCTTTTGTACTGGGAATGCCGTCTATATCGAGTCATGGAAAAGCCACCCAGTGCGTTGCAGCTCATTCGTTGCAGTTCGATCTGAGTTTACCGGCTCTTCCCATGCATGCAGATCACATCACGCAAGCCAGCATGTACATTACACATGCATTTCACATGCATTACACTTTGCATTACATGTGCATTACAGGTGCATTACACGTGCATTACACGTGCATTACAGGTGCATTACTCTTTGCATTACGCGCTTCACCTGTTCCTCCCATTACCTTTGCAAAGTTTGCATCACTCCGCATTCTTGTCTGTATGGGTTGATTTTGTTTGTTGTTCTCCCTAATAAGACTATTCTACAGATTATCAAGCTCACCCTCCTGCGTGTGTTCACTGTTGGCAGCGTCCACATAACATCCTAGATGGCCTCTGCCCAAGGTAAGCACATGTTGGCTGCTCATGAACTATATCTGACGCTATTCACTAGATGACACCTCTCAGTGCCAATCTCCCAGAGCAATCCAGGCAGTTACTTTGCCTTGGACCTTTTCACAAGTCAACAGCCGTAAACGTCCCAGATTAAACGTGTATACACCGACGTCCACCTTGGAGCCCCAGAAGCCTGTGCATGCCTCGGTCACATTTGCTGCACGTCGAGATGGAACGATGCATGTGTCGGGCCGGCATGTCATTGGACAGAGTTCGGCTGCTGCTGTCCTGAGCACCTCACCTGCAGAGCATGAGGATACGTCCTTTAACGTTTTGGAGCCCAATGATTTCTTCACCATGGATGCCATGGATGGAGTCGTCACCAACGATATGGATTATGGAGTCATCACCAACGATATGGATTTGCTGCAGACGCGGAAGCAGACAGCTGGTGTAAGTCTTATCACCGTCACATTTGTTAACATTTCGTTGATTTCGGCATAGGACCACCCCCTTCTCACTTGGTTAGACGAGCGCGAAAGCTATCTTGCGGAGATGATCCGGCTCGATGGTCGTGGGGATGCTGGCAATATGTGTGCAGGCTGTGGTACTGCTCCTGCATTGGTTCGATGCGAGAGCTGTGATGATTCACAAATGTACTGTCACTGGCTGCACTGTCACTAACCATTTGTGCTTGCCCACCCATCGCATCGACGAGTGGACTGGTGTGTGTTTCCAGAGGACGTCACTCAAGAAGCTAGGCCTTCGTATTCAACTCGGACATCCTATTGGCCAGCGCTGTATCCTTCCCCATAAAGCCTTCAATGATGACTTCGTTATCATGGATACGGACGGTATACACCAGGTTGGACTCGACTTTTGTGGTTGCGAGACTGCGCAAACACATACGAAGCAACTACTCCGAAATCGATGGTTCCCGTCCACCTCAACTGACCCCAGGACCGCAGCGACCTTTCGAGTACTACGACAGTATCATATCCTTTCATTTGAGTCGAAGGCATCTGCGTACGAGTTCTATCATACACTCGTTCGCTTGACAGATAATACGGGCTTGTCAAATCGTAAGGCAGTGGGTGCTCTTTATTATCTCAGATGTTCTACAATGCTGACCTTCAGATTTAGGACCGCTATGAAGCATTTATGAGAATGGTGCGCGAATGGCGCCACCTGAAGATGGTGAAGCGCTTTGGTCGTGGTCACGACCCAGCCGGTGTTAAAGCTACATCGCCCGGAGAGTGTGCTATTCTATGTCCAGCATGCCCACAGCCGGGCAAGAATCTGCCTGACGGTTGGCAAGATGTTGGGAAAGCCAAACGGTATGTGGCGGGAACTCAATGGTTTCAATTAAAGGCTAACGTGTTAAGGTGGCTATATGCAATTTTTGTTGCAATAGACGCGAATTTTCGATTGAAGAGACGCGATGTTTCGAATGAAGATGTAGACCCCAGCCTTTCAAAAGGCTGGGCGTATTTCATGGAAGAAAAAGGATACAAGACCTTCCTGGCCCAACACCTCGGAGATGAGCAGGAGGTACGTGGTTGATGATATTAACCCGAGCCCATGCTTATTCACACCACCCTGCAGAAAAGCTCATGTTCAAATCACAATGCCGTCAACATGGCTGATACGAAGCTGTCACAAGGGCTCGCAGCTACAGGTGTGGGCACGATCGATTGCGCCCGTCATAACATGAAACGACCAAACGGAGTCGGAGATTTACAGAAAGGTGAAAAGTATGTTATTGTCTTTGCTTGTCGGTGTCGTGTCTCATCACGCATTCACACAGATACCTCAACATGGACTATCTGTTTTTTTCGACCTTACGCAGTACACAACTCCAAATGTTAAATGTTTCGTACGACATCGCGTGCCAATGGCACAAGAACCTCTGGGCGCGGATGAAATCATTTCCTCAATCCCACAGTTTGGACTACCTCACAAAGGTGATTCGATTTTTCGTGCCAAAGTTTCATCTCCCCGCACATATCGCAAAGTGTCAAACACTTTTCTCGTTCAACTTTACGCGTTTCGTCGGCCACACAGATGGTGAGGCCCCAGAGAGAGGGTGGTCAAATATTAACCCCGTGGCCTCGAGTACGAAGGCTATGGGCCCTGGCTGCCGTCGTGACACCCTGGACGACCATTTTGGGGATTGGAACTGGAAGAAAACAGTTGGGTTGGGCGCCTCTCTCCTCCTCAAGATCAAGGACGCCCTTGCTGAGAGGGCCGAACACAAAATGGCATTCGAAGAATTCGACACCGCTATCACTCCCGACCACCGTTCTGCGTGGTTGGCAGAAATGGAGGTTTGGGAGGTCAATCCCAATGACACAACTGTTTTTAATCCGCTCGAGGCTAAAGCTACATGTGAGTGCGGTATTTTATTCTACGAGCCTCGTACTAACAATCATTTAGCCATCACGCAAGCAAGTGCACGGCTTAAGCTTGCTGAGTTGGAGGCCGAGGAACTTCGGCGGGGCATCGACACGTCTTTACATCCGGAAATATCACGTAGTGTGCTCATCGCCGCTGGCATCGACCTCGAAGAGGAGCAGTATGTAATGTCCCTCGTATTGTCATGAATGTGCTAATGATTTTCAGGCGTCGTTTGACCATTGCTGTGGAATCCTTAGGTATCCATGCTACTGATACACAAAAAAGCAGCATCGTGCGAATGCGGAACTTGCTACGGCGCAAAATCGACATGTGGAGACGCGCCCATGTCCTCTACCTCCCCGCTGTCCAAAGCATTATCAATCATGCAGTGCGTGAAGTTCAAGAGAATGCCGAATGCATGAAGCTTTGGCTACCTTCCCAGCTGAGAGACAAACCATGTGATCCACGCCTGCAAAATGATGAGTGGGAGTTGCGCTACGCTCAAGCTCACGACACACTCGAAGAGATCCGTCAGTGCTTGCGGATTCATTGCTCTCTGCTGTCATTCAAACGAGAATGGATCCGGGGTCAAGGCGCGAACACGCGAGCTCAGAATGCTCTCGCTCGGGTCCATGGAAGGCGCACTGCGTGCGTGAAGCGATACCGGTCGACATGGGTGGCGCTCAAGGCCCTAGCTACAGCAATGGGGAAGAAAGACTGGCAGGGGAGGTTGCAGGAGCTGGCGGATAATGACATCAAGCCCCTCGTGGATCCGTTCGCTACTGGTGAAGGGAGACGTCAAGTATCTTGGATCTGGATGATGGATGGCGTTGATTGCAGTGACGAAGGTGATAATGATGGTCAGTGTTTTTATTTAATCCATATTTGCGCAAGCTGATGTGCTGCAAGGTGTCCGCATCGAGTGGTGTAAAAGCCGTGCGAGGGCACTGCGCTGGTCAGAAGAGGTGGAGTTGTTGAGGGAAGAGATGCGCAGAGTGCTTCAGTTTTTTGCCTGGCAGGCAGCGTGGTGGGAAGATCAAGGAAAGCGGCGTGTTGGAGAGTGTGCCGCGCACGCTGAAGGGTTGTATGCATATGCTGTCCGACAGGCTAACCTCCGTCGCAGGATGGCAGACGATTTTCGCATACTGTGGTCACCTTATCTTTCACCGCATGCCCTCCCACAAGCCCTCCCCATCAACCCGCCATCTCAGCTGTCTGAACTGTCGTTACCTGACCTCACCATACCCGATATTCCCTAGCCCCTAGCTTCTGCGTTGTGCCTGCCAATCTATGGTTCGTGATGGATCGGGTCTTCTGGAGCTTCTGCGTAGTGTACCTTACATACATCATTGTCCCTTACATACATTATTGATCAATGTCACCGGCTTTCATTGAATGTTGAAGCCCTTAAGTGGCCGAAGACTGCACTGGAAATCTAACCGGCTACTATACAATATGCTAGGCTAACTACTGTAGGTCTGCTAGTTAGCGTGATCTGATGCATCACTCAACATGCCAACGAGCATAGTTAATGCAATACTCATGTCTTGTGATAAGCAGACTTAATGCATTATACCTACAGGGACTTGTGGGCATGAGGCGGTGAGGGATTTTCCAATTCGGTTGAGATGTAGATTCAGCGGGGCGTGATGGGTGCGTAAACACATTAGAAGTCCTGTAAGGCGTTTGGGGAATGATTGCGTTAGTTTAATGAATGAGCGTTTTAATATATTTGGATCGATACTGTGCGTGCGTGCATAGCGAGGCGATTTTGACCATATTCTTGACCAGCGGGCGTGAGTTGATTGATGGTGAGCTTGCTTGAGGGCGGATATACTGAGGGGCAACGATCCTAGTCGTAGGTAGTGAGGAAGCCGGGTGCGAGGGCTGTTATTCTGACGTCCTTCTGCTGCTTTCTTGGCCTGTTTATCTGCTTCCTCGTTTCCATGGATGTTTGCGTGTCCCGGTACCCAATGTACCGTTACGTCAAAGTCTTCGTTGTCGTTTGCGATCTTTTGCATCATGCGGCGGAAGCGGTCTGCGAGGTATGAGCCAGGGCGGGTACGATGATTGATTGTGCTTTGTATGGTCGCTTGATTGTCGATAGATATGGTTAGTGGGAATGTAAGGTTGCGTTCTGTGGATATTAGTTTCGCGGCTAGTGTTAATCCTACCTCTTCTGCTTCAAATACAGTGTGTTCGTCCTTGGTGCCCAGGTAGTACCGAAGGGTGCGTGGTACTGCGCCTGCACGGAATAAAATTGCTGATGCGCCAATTTTGTCGTTGTGGCCTGACCCGTCGCAGTATACCTGTATGGTCTCTGTCAGTTGTTCGTGTAGGGTGGTGGCTTCTTCTCGGGAGGGTGCGATGTTGGTTTTGAAGGGGTTTTCTGTAGTAGGGGGGCGTCTAGTGGGGATTAGAGATTCTATTTCATCTGGAATAATGGAGAAAAGACGGGTGAGTTTATGAAGTGAAGAGCGATGAGTGGATACATAGCGCTTAGCAGCGCGTCTAACTGGCTGATATAATGGGTGTGTTGCTGGGTGAGCGGTGATGCGGACGATAGCCCTATGACAGATGTTGTGGAGTGCGAGTGCGATTGGTAGGACGTTTGCGTGGACTTCGAGGACATCTCCTGCCGTAGTACGCATGGCGCCGGTCATGGCCAGTGTAGCAAGTCGTTGTACTGATGAGAGTCTCTTGGCGACTCCCAATGAGCCCCGTTGGGGGATGTCAGATCCATCTGTAAATGAGGGTGTGAACCAAAGGTCAGCAGCATACGTCATTTTCGGTATGGCGACGGCTTGGTACAGCTGTCGCATAAGGGATAGTGGGATTCCTTTTGCCATGGTGGAGAGTCGTCGAATTTGGCACACGTAAGCCGTGCCTTTGGCTATCGCATTGTCTACCTGTTCGGACCATCGAAGTTCTTGATCCACTATGATCCCGAGGAATCGGTGGGATTTGCTTGGGCGTATAGTTGATCCTTGGATGTTCATGTCAGGGCGGGGTTTGCGCTTGTTCATGGAGAAATCTACTAATGCAAACTTGTTAGTTTCGAATCGTGAGTTGTGGTTGCGTGACCAATCGAATCCGCCTCCTGGGCGTTCCAGCATGTCAGTTAGTCTAGCGTGCGCAGTTGCAAAATCATCCGCTATTGCGATAAACGCCGCGTCGTCGACAAATGCGAGTGTCATCTCCTTTAGAGATTCGTTTCCTCGTCTACTTTGTGCTACTTCCAATAGGTCAGAATTATATATAATATAGAGAATCATGGACAGGGGGTCGCCCTGTCCTATACCGTTCGTTATTGGAATCCATTCTGATGTGAATCCATCAAAGCGTAATTGAGTGAATCTGTCTGTCAGTACTCGTTTCGTAAATTCAATCATTTCGTGGGGGATACGGCGCATTCGCATATTATGGAGCAGTCGGCGGGTTACGGCGTTGGGAAATGCCCCTTCGATGTCGAGGAAGAGGACGGAGGCCACGCGGTGGGAGCGCCATGCGTCCTTAATAGTGGCTTCTAATAGGTGTAAAGAATCAGTAGTTGAGCGGCCTGGCCTGTCACGAGCTCCAAATACAAATCATTATTCTTTCCTTTCAACTGTCAATATTAAGCGCCCATTCCCAGCGCTAACTCCTGAACGCCCGAAATATGTCTCAACCCTTAACCCTAAACCTATCGCTACTATAACCGAAATCCCAACTCCAGACTTAGACGCCATTACATCACGTGACTCTCCTAGAACCTTCCAGAACTTCACAGAAGCAGCATCGCTTCTCATGACGTCATAGTTTCTTTTCACCTTATCACATCGTACGATTCTGTTTCCTATTTTATGATTGGCTAGTAGTTAAAACTCAGTTTGTATCTCCTCTTGAATAGTTGTATATAGTTAGGACATTTCTAGTCAGTAGTTCTTTAGTTCAAACCTTTCGTCTCTACATCTTGTAGCAGCCCAAACGTACTTGCTCAATCTCATCTCTTTTATCGTGATATCCTTTGTTTGAGTCCTAGTCTCTGCCCTAGCATTAAGTTGTTTAAGGGGTTGTGACATGGCCTACCTCCAAAATGGGTATTTGGCAGTAGTTGGTGGTGTTCTAAGATATATGTTAGTTGTTCGGCTGCTACCGCTGTAAGGAGTTTGCATGTCGTGTTGATTAGTGCGATGGGTCGATAGGCCTTGGGGATCGCGTAATTCGGCTTGCCGGGTTTCCTAAGTACTACTGTCGTAAAGCGGCGCCATGGTTCATAATATGTCCTGTGAGTAAAAACTGCGTTAAAGATTAGTACGAGATGTGGGATTAGGGCGCTCGCGCATCGTTTGAATACTATATTGAGGATGCCGTCAGGGCCGGGGGCTTTGAAGCCGCTTAAGTTCATGATGGCGCGTGAGATTTGATCCGCTGTGAAAGGAGTGTGGGGTGCGATGGGATCCGGGTATATTTGATCTGGGGGTATAGAGTCAGTGATAGGCGGAGGGGGAAAGAATGCTTCTGCGATTAGTAGGCTTTTCTCTTGATTCGTAGAGGCTTCGATGAGTGATCCGTCTGGTCGCTTGGTGGTGAGCGTAGGGATTCGGGTTTTCCCCCCATCTTTGGGATCGGATGTCACATATCTGTTCGCCGTCCATAAATCATTACCTTCTAAGTCTTCAAGCCATTCCGTCCAATGTTGTTGCTTCGTTGTGGCGATGGATTCTGCGTATTGGTTCTTGAGATTCTTCAGTTCCTCGTGACATTCGTGGAGAGGTAGGGCTCGCATTTGGTATGATAACCGACTGAGGCCGTTGACGTCCTTCCGAAGTTTGGTGAGTTCCCGCGTCCACCATCGTTTAGAGTGGGGACACGGCTTCGATAGGGGGACATGGGCGCTGATGGTGGATGTAATGGCTTCGGTTAAGCGTTGGGTGGCGATCTGAAAGAGTTCGTCAGAGGTTATTGGCTGGGGAGGGTGAGTGGAGAGGAGGCTCTGTAGATGCTCATTGAATTTCTCCCAATCTACGTCTCTCCAATTGCGTTGCGGCGTGGCATTGGTGCGGGGGGTTTCGAGTTCGAGAACGAGGTGTATGGGCACATGGTCGGTCTTCGGGCCCCTTAATTCAGGGGCGGTGGTACATGTGATGACGGCGTCCAGTATTTGTTCCGTGCCGAATACATTGTCGGGTCGAGTCCAGTTTCCGGTACTGGAGGATTGAAGCGTTGGGAGGTTGCTGGGGAGGATCTGTATCATACCATAGTTAGCAATTAGATCTATTAATGGGTTAGCAGCAGTATAATTAAATAGGTGGCGGTTGCGCATTTCTTCCCATAAAGGGTGATGTCTGTTGAAATCACCCATCCATAGGATATGGTCGTCTATGGTGGGGCGGATGGACGCTATGTTGGTTTCGGTAAAGGTATTGAGGGCTTCAAGCGTTGACTGAGATTGACAGTCGTTATATATGTTGAAAATGGTGCATTTTCCATAAGGGCCGGTGAGCTGTATGAGGGTGACGTCAGAGGATGGGAAGGGAATTTGTCTCCAGAGGTTGGTATCGAGGGTGGCTTTAATGAGGGTGATGGCTCGGGTTCGTTGAAGGGGGTGCGTGAAGTGCTGCGTGGGATAAATAACGTGCCAGTGGTGGTTAGCGGAGGTGTTTCGAAGGAAGTTGATATGCGGTTCTTGTATTAATATGATATCCCATTTGGATGCGTCCGGATTGTTGAGGAGTGAGGCCTGTGCGACCATTGACTTGTTCAGGTTTTGCTGCCATATGCGTAGACGGACAGTTGGTGCGTTCTGGTGTTCAGGCATGGGACACGGGTGGGGTTGATCTATCTGTGGGAGGGGGGGAAGAGTGGTTAGTAATGTTAGTTGAGTTAAATGGGTTAGAGGAAGGCATGTGCGTGATTCGGTTAATATGTTCTGTTAGTGCCTGTGATTGTGGGCGTTGGGGGGATCGCGGCGTGTTCCCAACACGTGGTTTAAACGTTGAGCGAAAGTGATTCCGTGTAGCCTGTTAGTGTAGACTACCGATTCCGTTTTGAGTGCGAGTATTATAGCTCGTCCCAAGGGGATTGCTACTGAGGGATGTCTTCGCAATAAATGCAAAGGAATCAATCCGACGGGCTTAAGATCTGAGCGGCCGGTGAGCGGTGGGGAATCCGATGTGAGAGGAAGATGTCCGGACGGGAACGATTCTGATGGGACGGGATGTCTAGCGGTGCGGATTTGGTCAAGGTGTCGAGGTAGCAAGGTATCGAGGTGGCAAGGTGTCTAGGTGTCGAGGTCTCGATGTAACGAGCTACCGGAAGTGATCCGAGGAACGGGAAGAGGTCCGTTGCGGTACGGAAGACTAAGGGGACTTGTTGATCACACCAACTTAGACAGTAAATCCAAGGGAGTAAAAGGAAGTGATATTGGTAGAGTACGATGCAACTATTTATCTTAACCCGTGAAAACTCGGGACCCACTTAAGCGACGGTAGTATAGGCGAGGCCGTAGCGCGATAATATGTAAGGGACGGCAAGCGGCCTCATGTATGGGAATGTACATGTAAACAGTCTGCTGTTTGATCAGAGTGATGAAAGGAGAGAAATAACGCACCAATGGGGATGGATGGACATGGATGGACAGGAACGAGGGGCAATTGAGGGAATCCGTCGCGGGTTGCATACCCGTTAGGTGTCCGGGAGGGCGGGAGTCGACGGAATAGGCCGGATGAACATGGACGTGAATACCTGACTAGGTGAGCTTCGGATCGTGCATAACTGGTGATTGTGAGGCTGGCGCCGGAATGTTTGGTACATCTGCGGGGGACTCAAATACTGACCGTCCCCGGTCAGTCCTGTGTGCGGAATGGACTTAGCGGTTTTCTTGTCAGAACGTCACATGACCGTGTGACCGGCTAGTCGG